>NC_135497.1:167488536-167538536 GCF_052857255.1 Amblyomma americanum
GGAAAAGTGGCGCCACCGTTTGTGCGAGATTCTTAAACAGCACTTCATCCACTACGGGAATGCAGGGAAGACGTAGCTTTCTAGTTGGCTTGTCTAGTGGATCAATAACGTGGATTCTGCCTCTGAATCGATAGCTGCGGCGCGATGCCCTAACGCATTTCTTCAAGGTTCAGCGTTTCTTCAAGGTTTGCCTCAAGAAGAGCGTTATCGTTACGGCTGAATCCACGTTTCACACCCAACAATGCCCAAACCAAATAATAAACCTCATCTTCCCGGCATTCCTACCCCTCTGCACGGTGGAAGAATTATCTCAAGAACAGCTTTCCCTCTAGGCAATATTGAGAATCTCTATGGCGGAACCGAAGCATCGGCGTTCCTTAAAGCGCCATAAAGTTATATGCAACGTGGAAGCCTCCTTAGGGGCATTTTAATCACGACTTATTAAAAATTTTATGACTTTGTGAATAAATTATGTACGAGCAAACAGTCCCAGATGTTTATACTGACTACAAAAATACTGTTGGTAAGGCCTATCATCACCGCTTCGTCATTTTGTGCCACAGAACCCTCTTGACTCGTCTGGTATTGCACCGTTGTCACATAGAGCTTGTCTGTCTGTCTGTCTGTCCGTCCGTCCGTCCTTCTGCCTGTCTGTCCGTCCGTCCGTCCGTCCGTCCGTCCTTCTGTCTGTCTGTCTGTCTGTCTGTCTGTCTCTCTCTCTCTCTCTCTCTCTCTCTCTCTCTCTCTCTCTCTCTCTCTCTCTTTCTTGCATAGCAATTTTTCCGCTAGAAAAATACAATTAAGCTGAAATACGAAAGACATGGTCAGTTACAATAAACAATAAATTGTTTGGCAACGAGCTCTGCATGCTCAGAGTTGGTTTTACAGCATTAATGCAGAATTACTTTTTTTTAGCACACGTGCATCGCGAATGTGTGCTTTATGGTGATGGCGCGTCTGTGTGGCTCACATGTGCTATGCTCCCGATGCTATATCAATTGTCTGCATAAGCGATGCTCTACAACAAACGCCGGTTCCAGTCTGATCATCACGAAGTAGTCATCCTACTTTCTGGTCAGACACAAACATAATGTTGCTCAGTCTCCCCCTTTTTTTCTCACTTTCTCCCTGGAATCAGTGTGCCCGCCTGTCAAATGAAACCTTGCGGCGATGCATGACACATTTTTTTTTTAACTTCATTCAACTCGGGTTCCATCCGCATCATTTGTCCCTCCGAGTGAACACTCCTGACTGCAACGGCAACGCACAATGGCTAACTGCATTCGTTAGCTGGGAAGTTAAAAAGAAATAGCAATATAGCCTTGCCAGCTCCAGTGACTAGATATAGTTCCAGCCAGACTGAAATAGAATATAGCAAAATATTGACCGTACATATTCTCGACCTGTTTAAGTAGCGTAAGGCGTCGCCTTGTCTGCTGTGCACAAACTGAGGCGGCAAATTGTTTACTGACCATACCAGGTGTTTCAGGGAGGACTTAAATAATTCTCAAACAGGTTCTGAAATAGGTCTCAAAATAGCTTTTTCAGCATAGTATTACCAGTGCTGGCGGACACTAGAAAACCGGTGAATCGTTTTAAGTAGTCAGCTGTTTAACTAAGTTTTATAATTAATTTTAACTATTAGAGTTAGGGGCCTAGTTGTCATTAGAGATTTGTAGCTAGTCGTTAATAATAGCCATATCAGTTTTTAGAATTTACAAAACGCGATTACCCTTAGCGCTGTGGCTCGACAAAATTTGGCTTTTTTGACTCCTTACGTGCCCTGGAAAGCTTGCTTTGCCTCCATGCTCTTCGAAAGCGCATGTATTTTGGCACTATGTAGCCAAATTTTGTCGAGCCACAGCGCCGAGGATAATCGCGTTTTCGAAAATCCAAAAACTGATATAGCTATTACTAACGACCGGGTACAAATCCCTAATTACAACCAGTTGTCTAGCTTGATAGTTAAAAAGTTCATTATTAAAATTTAGTTAACCATGTTACTACTTAAAACGTTTCACAGGTATTCTGGTCTCCGCTAACACTGGTAATACTATGCCGCAAAAGCCATATTTTTACCCCGAAAAGCCTATTTTTCAAATTTACTCCCCTGAAACACCCTGAAAAGTTTTCTCTGAAACATCCTGAAACACCGCATTATTTTCACGTAGAAGGGAAAATACGCAAGCATCAGTATTTGTTCCGACTAGCACAGTGATACATCCACGGCACTCCTATTCATTCGACTCCCTCGCCTACGTCAATTTATGCTCGTACTCACTCTCCCCGGCATTCAAACCCACTCAACTGTGCTCAAACCTGTAACAGCCACCTGCACGGTCAGAGGCTACCCGTCTCCGGCCTGCCTTGACCTTCGTTGAGTAATCAAGAGTGTCCTGCTACCCCCCCCCCCCCGTCCTCACGATGACATTGACGCCCACGCCCTAAGCTCTAAGCAGTGAGGCAACGACGACTGCGCATTCATTAAGAGCCATGGGCCGCGTCTTGATCGGTAGAAAAAGGAAGAGCTTCCAGCCCCCACGCTGCACAGCCTCCACGCAGCCTCCAATTATCTTCTTTAATTAGATGACCTACAGACCAAGTTTGCTGCACTTGGAGCAGACGGAAGAGTGATCAGTAACTCGTTTTACAGAGTCGTTTTATTGTTCACTGTTACTTGTCTCTATCACCACGACTATAGTGATTAGTACATGTAAACGATAGCGATGCGCCTGTCTGCTCCGCCGACTTTCTGCTTGCTTTGGCCTGAACCAGCTATGACCTCCGCTCACTGTTTTCTCACGCACGTTTCCGGTTCGCTTCGGGAAATCCTTGGTGCTCTCCCTTTATTCCTTGCGAGGGCGGTACGGCGATCGAGTGAGCGAACGATCGATGCACTGCTGTCTGCACCTGCCTAAACGAGCTCCTGCGCCTCACGCCAGTGTGCGCGGGAGACATAGGCGGCACGGTCGCGCTGCAGCCGCGAACGTTCGCTGAGGATGCTGCATCTTCATTTTCACGTGCGATGAGTCTGAGGCCGACGAAACCAACTTTGGTCCTGTTAGCTGCCGCAGCACTTTGTCAACGCTGATCATCGTTCTAGAGAGAAAAAGAAATTTTGAATCATTGCCTTACCCCGCATATGTTATGACCGCTTATATTGACAAGTGTTATGTAACAAGAATAAAAGCGCAACAACACGACACAAAGAAGGAGGAAACCGACAGGACAGGCGCTAACTTGCAACACTTTACTGTCTTCATAAACCGCCGCGTATATATCAACCACAGGGGCGAGGGGGGGGGGGGGGGGGGGGGTTAAGACAGATAGGGGGGAACACAGTTGAGAGCACGTGCGTAGAAAACTCGAATATGGCACAACAAGAACAGGTGATTCCGCAGATACTATGCCATATCTAAAAAATGACATTCTTTTTTATACATCACGATCGACGGGGTGCTAACACATGCACTCCCACTCTTACATATTCTGTGCGCTTCTATCAATTCGCGTACGATCGTGTCTTTACTTTTGCAGATTACACTTGTTTCCAGAAGTTTTGCTCCACATGCCTTCTTTGTTGCGCTTTTATTCTTGTTAGCTATGAACCAACATGCCCCGGAGAGTGTTTTACTGAAGTGTTATGTACACTGTAGTATCCAAATGAGGAATGTGCGGACGCAAAAAGAACGGGTTATTTAGAGTCGAGCGGTACGGATCAGTCGGATCTTGACAGAAGCACATTCCTTGACCTGGGATGCGATACCATGTTTGTCCCTTCCATAGCCCGATCAAAATGAACCTTCGATGCAGCTGACCCTAAAAATCCACCATTTGTGCAGTTGGTTCTGGCGCTTGTTGGCCACCTTTAGGTTTCCGTCGAGGGGTTCCTCGTCGGGTCTAAGGGGAACACTAGTCGAGTCCAGCTGTGCAGGTCACATGGCGGCGTTTTTTGCGACGACTACGTAGGCCTCGTTCGTTTCCTTTGCACCAACACGACGCAGCTGCTTCAGTGGTTGTAGCGAGAAATCGCGGCCCTGTGGACGAGGATGCATTGGCAGATTTCATTACAGCTGGTAAAGCCGTGGTCACTTGTTTCGTCAAACCACCTGATGGTGCCGAGCACATGTCGAGGGTCACAGCTCTGACCTTGGTGGGAACAGGAGAGCAAGACAGATAAGAAATGAAAGGCACAGCGATTAACTAGCCGGGATTCCCGGTCGGCTACCGTACGCATGGGGAGGGAGTGAAAGAGAAGAGAGAAGGAAAGGCTAGAACCGTCTTGACTGTGGTCATGAGACCGCTGTGGCAAAATAAAAACAAATAACTCCACAGCACGTATGTAGGCACGGGCTCAAGTTTGTGCCTTTTAAATGCATTATCTAAACAGTGCTTTGATGACTTTCTGTGCTGATGAATGGTGAGGTCACAACCCTACGATTTTTGCCTCCTTGCAGGGGCGTCAGTCTAATCGGCGCTGCTGCCTCGAGAGACACCTGCTCACTGTCAAAGCGGGACAGCGGCAAAGCAGGTGGGAAACTGTTTCCTGCCTAATCCACACCCAAATGACGTCGAATTGACGTCTGCCTTCGTAGCGACACAAGCAGCCCAAGTCTCATGATCGGAAGGTCATAATCCTTGCAACGAAAAAGTTGCGTTATGATCGGAAGGTCATAATCCTTGCAACGAAAAAGTTGCGTTAGTTGTTCTTATTTGTGTTTTCTGTTAAGTCAGCGCAACGGAGCAGCCATCTGCCTTTTTTGTAAAGTTTCCGCATATGAACACGTGTATGTACATAAACGCGTGTAATAAACACAGTGTTAGAGAAACACTCAGTAAGTTTCCACTCTAAGCTTAGCCTGTTGCGAAGAGAAAGCACCCGCCTCGGTAGTGCAGTAGGCAGTGCATCAGCCTCGTAACCTGAAGGTCGAGAGTTCGCTCCTCATCCATGGCAAGGCGGTGTTTATTTTTTCTTTACTTCTGCACTTCACTCACCGTTGGGAATGTTGGGAGGCAGCACTTGTTTTTGGAATTACTGAGTATTGCTGCCCTATCTAAAACAATCTAAAACACCTACAAAAATAAAAACGTGGATTAGAAGTTTTTGGGGTGCTGTACAACCTGCCACTGGAATTCTCGCCCGAACTTCCATAGCTGAAACGTTAATTTTAGCGCGTTGGCTGTTGTTAACTCATTCTTCAATTCCGCGCAGTCGCTGTCGGCGTCCGCTGCGTAACCTGCCACTTGCCACCTTCCGCCTGCCTCGGTTGGCAGGTGGCTCGCCATACCCTCCCCCTTCCATTGTAGCCTCCCCCTTCTTCCAGGGTAACTACCCTCCCAAAGCTTCCCGTTTCAATCACCCGCTGGTTGCGCCTTACTCTCTCGCCATAACCTCCCCATTTTACAGTAACCCTGCTCTGGTTGAGGATTCCTCCGCTCGCGCCACACCCTCCTTCTTAAACGGCAACTATCTTCCGAATGGTTTCCATGGTAACCACCCACAGGTTACGCCTTCCCACGCTCTCGCCATACCTTCCTCCTTCCAGAGTAACCTTGGGGTGGTTCCCGTGGCAGTCACCCACCGGTTGCGCCTTCTTACGCTGTCTCCGTCGCTTCCTCCTTTCACGGCTAACTCCTACCGGATGGTCCTGCATGGTGGTAACCACACACCGGTTACGCATTCCTCCGCTCTCCTCAAACGATCCTCCTTTCACGGTAGCCACTGTCCGAGCAAATGCCATGGCAACGCACTAACCGCGGTTATGCCGACTGCTGCAAATACTACTTCTACTACTACTACTACTACTATATACGAAGTGAAACCCAAACACGGGCGCTCAACAGCTGTCCCAGAGGAAGGCTCTTGATCAATTTTTGGACCACCCGGGGTTTTTTAAAGTGCGCCGACATCGCACAGAACACGGGCGTTCTTGTATTTCGCCTCCATCGAAATACTGCCGCCGCGGCCGGGATTGAACACGCGAACTTGGGATCGGCAGCCGAACGCCAAAGCCACTGACCAACGGTATAAAAGCAAGGTCCACACGCCAACAAATAAATACAGAAATTAACAGCAGCAAATAAATAGCATTGTATTGCACTCGTATAGTCAACACACGAAGGTACGAAGCTGCGGCGGAAGATTCGCAATTTCTTTACCATTCCTTGTGAATAAAGTTGGCAACGATAGCTGGCCTCTAACCCTTCTAAAGTTCCGGGTCCCTTGAAAGACGCAAAGGAAAGTAGGCTACCTTCAACTAGCTAAACTGGCTACGAAGACGAGCAGCAAGTTCGGGTAAACTAGCGTTCCTCTGAACTTAACCAACTTAACCAAGCACCGCCGCTGCCTCTGAAGCCCTAAAAGCTTATAAATAGTGTACGCTGCTTGTAATGAATACTGCTTATAATGAGCAGATGCATCCGACGTCGGCAGTCGTGGAGGGCCTCCCTGCGAAACTAACCGAACGCGCCAGGCCAATATCGTCATATACGGGCTCAAGCAACCAAGCACCACTCGCTACGTATGTGGCGATTGGTTACAAATAATTGTTTCAGACAAGTTCCCAGACTAGAGAGTATAACGTGCGTGCTGCCACTGAATACGTTGAAATCTGTGCAACTGAGGAAAGACAACAATGGATAGCATTTTTAGGTATTGGAGGGGAGTACAACAAGGTACACCGCTTTCGGTTATGACAAGTCAGGAAAGGAGCGCGTGTGGCGAGTAAAACCGTAGGTTAATTTTAGAAAATCTATCAATAAAAACGTGCTCTAGTTACTTGCTAATTAAAAAAGCGTATAAAGATTAAATGAAAAGACGGTTGGTCAAATATTTAGGGGAACCCCCCTAAGTGGAGTAGATTTGTAACCAACACTGTTCCCGCTTCGAGTTATTGATCAGTTCGCTCTCGCCCTATACCATAAGCTTGCCGTCCCGGTTAACTCAGTTGGTGGAGTGACATTTCGCTAACACTGTTCCCGCTTCGAGTTATTGATCAATTCGCTCTAGTCCCACCATAAGCTTTCCGTCTCGGTTAGCTCAGTTGGTGCAGTGAGTGCTCCGGTGAAGCGGTGGTCCCGGATTCGAACCCCGGACCGGGACGAATTTTTCTTTAACTACGAAGTTTCTGGGAAGCTGTATAGCTTTCCTTTGTAGCCGTTTGACTGCGCTCGGGTGGATGTCAATGTGTAATTATTCCCGTATTTTAAAAGACTGCTGATCAGACATATTAGAACGATTACATAGCGCCAGAGATGACACCAAAGAAATGACGAGGAGAGGACGGACGCTGCCCTAGAACAGCCAGTAAGCAGGCGTAGCAAGCGCGCTTCTTCTCAGACTGCGATTACCTGCTAGCCGAGCCCCTTCTTTAACTTTCCTGCCTGGGTTCATTCCGGGATTTTTTTTTACCTTACGTCCTTTCTTCCCTACCTTCCAACCACCATAATTTTGTTCCCTCACCCCGCGGCTGGAATGAACGCCAGTCTGGTTAGAATTCAGTACTAAGTCTGCTGCTCCAAGTTCCCTGTTTACATCCACCATCTCGAAATGAATTTCATGCGCCACCACCCTGATTTCTCTGTTCTCAGGTAACATTGCTTTCTTCATGCAGTGGGACTGGTAGCTGGATGAGTAGCTGTTATATGCACCTGCGGGGACATCTCCCACAAGTCTTCCACCCCCTTCGCCATCACCTTCGCAACTACCACCCCGTTCTCCTTGAGCATGTTGTTCATGCCTGCCATTAACACTAACACGCTTCTTCTCCCTTTCTTGTTCTCGCGTAGATGATTCCTCTGTTACTACGTCTGATTTACCTCCTGGTAGTTCTTTTACCTTGACTCGCGTATCCCGTCACTGTTTCTAGTTCCTGCCATACTTCTGCGCATGTTCGAGTACCCGGTACTTCGACTCTGCCCCCATCTGTCTGCTGACCTGCCCCTCTTTTTTCTCCATCGCGCCATCGTCTGTATTCTGCTTACTCCGACTCAGTATTGCTAGTAGTGCTGCTTACTGATAATGGCACAGGTGAAGCCATCTATCGACAGCGCCACTTTGCAACTAGATGAGAAATTGTGTTACCCTCGCCTAAAACGGTGTGCTTACATTAGAATGGCACTATACCATCAGGCGCGGCGAAGACGACTGAACGGAGAGGCGACGGCACGCGAAAACTACGGCGAACGGAAGAGTAGTGCGCACAGCTTACGAGGCTACGAGGCTTAAGCCCTGATTCTCAGCGCGAGAAATGACCTGGGACCGTCGTGCTTGAGGCTAATCGTATGTGTGCAACAACGCGTCGAGCGGAGCAGGACGCTGAAGAGTGGCATGCTACTAGTCTTATACAGTCGAGATTATACCCCTACGCGAACGGTACGTAACAATGCTGAGAAGAATAAATCTTTATTAGATAGCTAAGCCTTTAAGAACTTATGTCCAGGGTGTTGTCCCGCAGTTTTTAGTCTAGGTGGAGTCAAAATGTTTTTATTTATTTATTAAGACACCTTCAGGGCCCGAAGGCATTAAAGAGGGAAGTGGGAAAGACATGGATTGTGTAAGATACAGTGCAGCAGAAAAACAAGTAGAAGAAATGACAACGCGACGAAAAAGGAACAAAACAAATGTTTTGTTTGTTTGTTTGTTTGTTTGTTTGTTTGTTTGTTTGTTTGTTTGTTTGCCTGTCTGTCTGTCTGTCTCTCTGTTTGTTTGTTTGTTTGTTTGTTTGTTTTACTGACTGACTGACTGACTGACTGACTGACTGACTGACTGACTGACTGACTGACTGACTGACTGATTAGCTGGCTCGTTGAAGATGGCTGGAGTCAGTTCCAAAGACAGGAAAGATTTTCTGTTCCTAATTTAGGGAATAGACCTTGTTCAGTTTTGGACAATCCCATTATAAAGAGTGTCCAAAAAG
Organism: Amblyomma americanum; assembly: GCF_052857255.1. Taxonomy (NCBI): domain Eukaryota; kingdom Metazoa; phylum Arthropoda; class Arachnida; order Ixodida; family Ixodidae; genus Amblyomma; species Amblyomma americanum. The sequence goes on from NC_135497.1 coordinate 167,497,455, forward strand.
TATCTGGATTTATTTTTTTTCTTGCGAAGGGGATGGATGCAGCGTGGCCTTGCTGGGGACGTTGGTAGGGGATTCTAGGTACACGAAGCGGCCCGGCTCAGTTGCATTCGAGCATTTGCAGAGTGTGGATCGCGCCTGAAGTGAGCAGTTGTTTTGTCACGGCATCAGGAATCACGATGCCGCTCACTACTGAACGGCGGTATGCGATAAAATTTTGCGTAAATCTTAACAAATCCGGCGCTGAGACTTTCCGTGAATCATCACGCTTACGGAGAGGATGCCAAGTCAAAAACAAAGCTTTTCGACTGGCACAAAAAGTTTAAAGAAGGAACGGAGGAAATCGAAGACAGGCAACGCGCAGGGCATCCGTCGACACGCCGAAATTTGAAAATATGGCAAAAGTGAAAGAACCTTTAACTCAAAGGGTGTGGTCCACCGGACGAACAGTGATCGCTAATTTTATGTCGAAGTGCTGTAGCGGTTTTAGGTTAAGGGTGCGTCGCGTCTTAGGGAAGATCGCGGATACCTGGATTATCCACCACGACAATACGCCGAGTCGCACGTCGCTACGCACAAGGGAGTTTGGCGAAGCACAGCTTGGCCAACGCTGCCTCATGCTCCCTGCAGTCCAGACTTGACCCCGCCCTACTTCTTTCTCTTCCCTTGGGTTGAACAAAGCCTTAAAGGACGCCATTTTGGAAACGTGGGAAAGGTTAAGCGGCTTCGACGCAGTGCTTGAAGGTGATTGCGGCTTCAGACCTCCAGAGGGCGTATACCATGCGTTGCAGAAGCACTGGAAACTATCGTTGTTGCTGTTGCGAGGCAAACAACAACAACGATGTGTTGAAGAAGAAGGATTTTAGTATTATTTTAGTATCTGTGAGGCAGTTCGCGTATACCTAGATTTTTTTTTTTATAACTGCAGTCCGGATACTTTTTAGACACACTTTGTATGTGATAAGGAGGGCAGCTCAGTGCAAAGTTTTGGCTGTACACCAAAACCGTGCGTGGTATGTGAGTGGTGTATGTAAGGCATTCGTTCGTGTTTGTCGAAGTAGTAGTCCTTGTTACCTGGTAACTTGTGGTAAGTGACTTAATTATGTGGACATGTGAAAGTGCAGATGATAATTAGCAGTGCTTTGAGTGGATTGATTGGACAGCCTTTTTTTCTCACGTTGCGTGGGCTTTCGTTCACTGGGAATGCTTGGTCACGGTTCACATGGGCCAGCGAATTTGCTGTTTCATTTCCAAGCATAATATGGCCTGGGATCCAAGCAACTTTGTACTGTGTTCCAAGCTTGTGCTCGTTGAAGACTGGTTCCTATGGGGGTCAGTTACTGTCGATGATGTCTCTACAGACTTCTCGTGATCGCAAACATTAGGGGCGTGCGATTATTGATATTTTCGAATACGAATGAAATACGCATACGAAGAAAAAATGCCTTCGAATATTGAATTGAAAGAACATCGAATATGCTGAGTATGAATAAAAATCTGAAAAAGATAAGTAGGGTAATGTTGTTGTCCTCACTTTATATATATATATATATATATATATATATATATATATATATATATATATATATATATATATATATATATATATATATATATATATATACCAAGCGTGATTTCTGGCAGCTGATTTGGTCACTATAATATAAAATCACCAAAAATTGAAGAAGCATAACAGGATTTAATTTGAACCAGCCTTTTTCGAAAAAGGCTGGTCTTCCAGCCGAAACGTCGTGAATTAAATCCTGTTATGTTTCTTCAATTTTTGGGGATTTTATATATATATATATATATATATATATATATATATATATATATATATATATATATATATATATATATATATAAAGAGAGAGAGAGAGAGTGTGTGCATAGTTGAGTTTCCCCTTCCGGTGGCGATGAGAGGAAACTACTTGATGATGAAATCGGGGTTTCTTGATGACCCGGTGGTTCTACTCGCAAACATTCACATTACTCAAGGGAAGGAGAAGGTTAACTATTTATTTACAACATAGGTAAAAAAACGAGAAGAAACAAAGCAAGGAGAAAACTATTTACATGACTAAATCGTGGATCAGACGAATTCAGCCTCCGCTCAACCCAGAGCGCTTGGTTTTAAACCCTCTGTCTCCGCCCTTAGCGGGGACAGCAACCAATAAGATAACAAACGACACCCCTCACCAATCAGTGGTCAGGGAAAGGAAAATAAGGTTTCCGCCAACTAATCACAGATTGGGGAAAGAGTTCTGATTAAAACATTTGGGAAGGAGGTTTCAAATAACTACACAAACAACACAAATGCGACTTCCGTTCCCCACGCCACCCACGGCACCACAGACGCTAGAAACATGTGCCGACGAGGCGATGACTCAGGTTGTTGACAGCAACAAAGAGAAGACAGTCGTTAAGGGAAGTAGACAGTCGTTACAGGAATAGTGGGTTTCCGGTCACCCGGCTAATACTCAGCCGTATCTCGTGCGCCCCCGAAACCTCGTCAACCCCTTAACAACCACATGTCGTCAGCTGTACTTGGTTCGCGTTTTTCCCGGCGGGTCATCCCCGTGACGGCGCGGCGTAAACGAGGACGTCCGCTGCACAAAGGGGAGGCAGGGACGGGACGGGCCCCTTTGTTGGGGACTTCCGACCCCGCTGGAGCGGCCTTCCTTGCGAACACAAGACCAACGAGTTCGCGGAATGGTCAGCGAACTCCACACCTCCCAACCAAGAATGTCACGCGGACACTTGCTGTCAGTGTGACACTAAAGTCCGGCCACAAGGTTCCAAGCAGCACTGGGCACACACACATACACAGCCTCAATTCGTTCCGTGCACACAAGGTTCGGACACCAATTTGCACGTTCCAGGACTTTCCATGTCCGTTCTCTGAAGGCTAACTGCCAAACTAGCCTTCACTTCCCCCCGTGACTACCGCAGTAAGCTAACTAGTTACCCTAAAAAAAATTACACCTACTATTTAATCACTCGTTTGCGGCTATAGCAGAGGAAACTGACGCAAACACACATCAAAGAATTATCCTAATGTCATTGTTCCTGGCATTCTAGACGAGAGAGCGCATCAGCGCACTTGTTTAGTGACCCTTTAATATGCACGACCTCTAGGTCATAGTTTTGTAATGCAAGCGACCAACGCATCAACCGCGCACTAGTGGGCGCTGAACGGGTCAGGTACGCGAGCGGGTTGTGGTCTGTTGCGACCTTCACTTTAACCCCAAATAACCAAGTATCCAGTTTCCCCAGTGCCCACACGACTGCAAAAGCTTCTCTTTCGATTGCCGACCATTTGGTCTGAGCAGGGGTCAATTTCTTGCTCAGAAATGCAATCGGCTTCTGTTCCCCTTCAACAGACTGCGACAGACATGCTCCTATTGCCACCTCCGAGGCATCCGTTGTGAGAAGGAACTCCTGGTTTTGATCAGGTGCGACCAGCTCCGGCAACAACGCCAGTACCCTTTTCACCTCACCGAACGCTTCCTCGGCCTTCTCATTCCAGGGAATGGCATTCGGGACCCGCCTGTTGGTGAGGTCCGTCAATGGGCGAACTACCTTTGAATACTCCGGTACATATTCTCGGTAGTAGTAAAGAGGCCCAATACGCTACGCAGCTCCTTCTTTGTTTTGGGTGCTTTCAGTTTTGTGATCGCGCTTACTCTCTCTGGGTCGGGAGCATGCTTGCCTGATCCTACTACATGGCCTAGGTATTTTACCGTTCTCTGCGCAAACTTGCATTTCGCAGCGTCTGCCGTTAAGCCTACTTCTCTCAGAGTCTCAAGTACTGCCTGTAGGTGTTTGATGTGCTCCTCCCAGGTTGCCGAAAAGATGGCGATGTCGTCAATGTATGCCATTGCATAGGAGGAATGTTCTTGTAGGATTTGGACACAAAGTTGGTTCCTTGGTCACAGCAAATAAGTTCAGGAGTCCCATACCTAGTAAAAACCTCTATTAGTGCCTGGCATGTAGCCTTGGCTGTAAGATTTTTGAGTGGTATCACTTCTGCCCATCTCGTACACAAATCAACGACGCTCAGCGCATAGCGGTGTCCCCGTGCTGACCCGGGCTCAAGTGGTCCTATACAATCGAGGAACACTACCTGAAAAGGTGTCTCTGGTCTAGTTAGCGGTGTTATCGGCACTCGATCTCGAACAGTCGTACGTGAAAACACTTGGCACGTATGACAGCTGCGGCAGTGCTCCTTCACGTCAATTACCATCGTTGGCCAAAAGAACGCACTTCTAAGCCTCTGCTTGGTTTTCTTTTCTGAAAAATGCCCTCCACTTGGTCTGTCGTGCGCCAGTTCGAGCACTTCACGTCTTCGCGGTTCTGGCAGCACTAGCTGTTTGTACAACCTTCCATCAATCTTTTCTTCATGGAAAAGCATCTCCTCCTGCACTACCATCCCATGACTACCTTCCCTTGCCTGTCTCCACGCTTCTCTCAACGATAGATCGTCTCGCTGCTCCAGTTTGAAGTCTCGAACCCTCGACGTAGTTTCTGCCACTACTTCTTCCTGACCTACTGCAAAAGCTGGCACAACTATTGGCTCCGCATTCTCGTTTTCCTCAAACTCAAGTGTAATCTCTGTTTTGTCCTCTTCCAATCCATGTGCCGTGTTTACCTCTCGTTCAAGAACAGCTCTCTCTTCAGCCACTGCCACCTGCAGCTTTTCCATCCCTTCTAGCATTGCATGCGTTTCGGGTGTGAGCAACGCACCTACACCTTCGGCTAGTTCTGCGGTGACTGCACATAGTATTGGCAACTGCTGATTGACTGTCTCTCCTTTCGGTACTAAAGACATAGGCACATATATTAAGTCTGCCTCCACGATCTGTCCAAAAGCACCCCTCAGTTTTATTTTACCGGAACAGTCATTTCGACACGATAGAGGCACCGTCTCTGCCCTTAACACTGTAATCTCCGCCCCTGAATCTACACAAGCTTCTGCCTGGTTATCTCCGATTTGTAACCTTACCCTGGTAAGAGAGTGAGATTTACTCAATTTCTCAAGTTTAGCCGTCCTCTCCCGTTCGGATTCTAGCTTATCAGGAACCAACATTTGAGCTCGTGCTACTAGCTTGCTCGCGTCCTTCTTAGACTCTGTTGCGTCCTGTCTTTGCTGTGCACTTGGGCAGTGAATAGAGATGTGCCCATATTTCTTGCAGCGAAAGCTTTTCGCCCCTGCGTGTCGATTTTTACCTCCGGAGTTAGGGCTTAGGATTGGCGTCTGTCTTTCCCGTTTCTCCCCACCTTGATGTGGTGGTTTAACACCTTCGAACCGCTCCCTCGGTTTGCCTACCCGTCGACTTTCCTCGAACGTCTCTGCTAATCCGGCAATCTCATCGGCAGTAAGCCAGTTCCGGTTCTCATTTTGCATGACATATGTCCTCACTTCGTCTGGCAGCACTTGTTTGAAACGATCTGCTATCATTAAGTCTTTCAAATCCTCCAGACTTTCAACCTCTCGGCTATTCACATAGTACATGAACATTGTCTCGAGCTTGGTCGCTACCTGATGCCACGAGTCACCTTGCTCCTTACGTACCGCCATGAACAATCGTTTGTACTCATTCGGAGTCATTTTGAGCTCTTTTAGAACCCTTTCCTTAAGCTCCTCGTATGGCATTACCGTTCCGTTGGACTCGCTAGCCACAAATGCCCTCATTTTCTCAGTCAGAAATGGCAATAGGATAGCCCCGCAACTTTCTTTAGGAATCTTAAGGGTCTCTATCATTGTGTCTACACTTCTGAACCATGCGGGCACTAATGGGTCCTTTTCTGGCATAGGAGCCAGCACCGCTCTTAGTTCTTTTGCGTACTCGCCCAACTTTGGACCTGACCGCTGTCCATGCTGCGCATCCAGTTGCGGTGGAAGTTGCCTTTGCGTCAATTTTATTTTTTCCAGTTCAATTTGGAGCTTCAATTTTTCAATTTCGAACTTTTGAACCTTCTGCTCTTTTTCCATTAGCAAAGCTTGCGTCATATTTCCCAGTGCCCGTTCTGTCGTTAGCACCGACTCTGATGACACGAGTTGCTCAACAGGCTCTAGACCATTCCCCCCTGCAGCATCCATCTCTGCATCAGCCATTATAGCGCTACCCTATAGTGAACGACTACTACACAGACATGGCAGTTTCGGAGAAAGCAAACAGGTGTCCTACCTCTTTCGATTCTCCGACGACCGCAGCGCTGTCAATCTCAGCGTGATGACAGCGGGCTCCCGGGCAGGTATAGACGCCCACGAGTTAATCCTGGTCCCTCAGCAGCTCACTGCCTCGGACCTCGCTTGACTTGGTCGCTTGGTTCTCAACCTTTTCGATGTGGACGCTGGGTTCTTTTCAGCTGCTCGCTGACTCGACCCCCGATGGCTTGTCGTTGCCCGGCTCCTTCAGCTCCTCGCTGACTTCAGCCTCCGACGTCCTCTCGAACTCGACCCGTGACCTGAAGCTCTCGACGTCGTCTTTCGACGCAGCTTCACGTTTTCTCCTTTAGGACAACAGCTTGTCCACCGACTTGTTCTTCTCACCTTCCGTCCAATGCCTTGAGTAGAAGGAAGTTGCGATCCTGTGTCGACTGCGCCAGTTGCGATCCTGTGTCGACTGCGCCAGTTGAGTTTCCCCTTCCGGTGGCGATGAGAGGAAACTACTTGATGATGAAATCGGGGTTTCTTGATGACCCGGTGGTTCTACTCGCAAACATTCACATTACTCAAGGGAAGGAGAAGGTTAACTATTTATTTACAACATAGGTAAAAAAACGAGAAGAAACAAAGCAAGGAGAAAACTATTTACATGACTAAATCGTGGATCAGACGAATTCAGCCTCCGCTCAACCCAGAGCGCTTGGTTTTAAACCCTCTGTCTCCGCCCTTAGCGGGGACAGCAACCAATGAGATAACAAACGACACCCCTCACCAATCAGTGGTCAGGGAAAGGAAAATAAGGTTTCCGCCAACTAATCACAGATTGGGGAAAGAGTTCTGATTAAAACATTTGGGAAGGAGGTTTCAAATAACTACACAAACAACACAAATGCGACTTCCGTTCCCCACGCCACCCACGGCACCACAGACGCTAGAAACATGTGCCGACGAGGCGATGACTCAGGTTGTTGACAGCAACAAAGAGAAGACAGTCGTTAAGGGAAGTAGACAGTCGTTACAGGAATAGTGGGTTTCCGGTCACCCGGCTAATACTCAGCCGTATCTCGTGCGCCCCCGAAACCTCGTCAACCCCTTAACAACCACATGTCGTCAGCTGTACTTGGTTCGCGTTTTTCCCGGCGGGTCATCCCCGTGACGGCGCGGCGTAAACGAGGACGTCCGCTGCACAAAGGGGAGGCAGGGACGGGACGGGCCCCTTTGTTGGGGACTTCCGACCTCACTGGAGCGGCCTTCCTTGCGAACACAAGACCAACGAGTTCGCGGAATGGTCAGCGAACTCCACATGCATGGTCTTTGAAACTGAAATAAACGTAGACTTTCAGCAACATACAAAAAAAAACTCGCGTGCACAGAAATGTATACTCTGATTATACAACATAACAGCCTGCAACGTGTAATGTCATTCAAAATTAGTAACAAAACGACATTCATGAATGGCATACATGACTGGCATCTAAATATAACATGATGGGTAGGAAAACCTCATTAATTCGGACTTAAGGTGACCATCAAATATTCTCCAGTTATCCGAAGGTAGATTTATTAATTTCCCCTCTCCCTACACCCCTGAAAAAAAAAAGTGCCGAAAATTCGAAAACGCGGTGATGCCTTGTGAGAGCGCTCCATCGTACGAACAGTGAACGCCCGTGACGAGCGCGCAGTTTCGGCGTGCTGGAAGAATAACGCGGACTTAAGTGAGTGAAGCGCATAATGGCGGCGGAAGCTCGAAACCGTTTCTTAAAAGGAAAAGTGAGTGAGTGAAGGTGTGGTCATTTATAGGGGGTGGCTCTTGGGCCTAAAGGGAGAATGAGGATGGGAAGAGATGGGTTGCAGGCGGTGCAAAAGTCCCGACTCCTTGGTGAAAGCCAGAAGCGAGTCTAGAAACGCCCTTGAAGAGTTAGGCAGCGCACCCGGAGGCCGAATACAGGTCTCGTAATTGCCAGCCACCCGCCAGACAGTGTCTGAAAGCGACGGCGCTCAGCCGGGTGCGGACGGCTGGTGAATGCGAGGCCGATGGCTGCCAGTACCGCATGCTGGAGGCCGGAAACCGGAGTGGGCTGGAAACCGAAACTACGCGTCCAGGCTATTTTCTGGCCCATCGACAAGGGCCTTATTTCTATCATCATTAGGCCTATCGTTAAGCGCGCGTCATCATGCAATAGGCGGTATTTTTAGATGATAGCGTGCCCTGCCAGTGATATGCATACTCGGTCACTCTTCGGGAACCGCATGGGAAATTCCGCAGGTGGGCTTTGCCGCGTATATTAGTTGACCAAAAAGAGACGGCGGAGCTTACACTAGAAGAAATGTTATGGCGAAAGGATGAGTCCCATGCGTGTGGGCATTAGGTATGGAGCACATTATTGAAGGATCAACCAAAACAGAAACAAAAAACAGGCCCGTTCGCGTTCCGATTGTTCGAAGTGGGTGTTCTGCAATCTTGTTCTCATCATGTGTGATATGCGCGAAAGACCGCTTGCGGGATACCGCACGGGGGCCAAGCCTATCAGCGTCCGAAGGTATCTGGTCCACGCCGTGAACTATGGGGAAGAAAGCGAAGAGGACGGCTTTGTACTGTTTCACGACACTGCAGAGTTGATCTTCGGATGATTTGCCCAAATACTGTGATTTCGCCACGCTCGGACTTAATGAAGTCGGCGCGGTATTCGGTCGCTGCTGATGTTTCGAAAATTCTCGAATATCAGTTTCATGAATCGAGTATGAATTCCGAATTGCATAAATATTCGATTCGTAATATCCGCACAGTATAGCGAGACCTTGAGTGTGTTCGTCTTGTGATAGCTCCTGTATGCCGGGTATTTAAGCGAACACTTTGAGACGGAATTCCGTAAAATGTGTGTGTGTGTGTGTGTGTGTGTGTGTGTGTGTGTGTGTGTGTGTGTGTGTGTGTGTGTGTGTGTGTGTGTGTGTGTGTGTGTGTGTGTGTGTGTGTGTGTGTGTGTGTGTGTGTGTGTGTGTGTGTGTGTGTGTGTGTGTGTGTGTGTGTGTGTGTGTGTGTGTGTGTGTGTGTGTGTGTGTGTGTGTGTGTGTGTGTGTGTGTGTGTGTGTGTGTGTGTGTGTGTGTGTGTGTGTGTGTGTGTGTGTGTGTGTGTGTGTGTGTGTGTGTGTGTGTGTGTGTGTGTGTGTGTGTGTGTGTGTGTGTGTGTGTGTGTGTGTGTGTGTGTGTGTGTGTGTGTGTGTGTGTGTGTGTGTGTGTGTGTGTGTGTGTGTGTGTGTGTGTGTGTGTGTGTGTGTGTGTGTGTGTGTGTGTGTGTGTGTGTGTGTGTGCGCGCGCGCGCGCGTGCGTGTGTGTGTTGGCGGGGAGGGCGTAGTAGTAACTACACATGTTTTATACTCGTAAATGATTTAGTTCTCTTCATTCAAACTTTAAAATTTTTAAATATATTCGGCAAATAAAATAAGTTATGGCATTATAGGGTCGCCAGCCCTCTGAAGGACGCAATAATTACTTTATAGAATGGCACGTTTCCGGGCTTTTGTTAGGTCGTTTTGCTAGATACTAGTTGCCGTAATATTAGATGGTGGGAGCGCAGGCGTTTGTAAATCGCGCCAATGCAGTCATGTTTCTCTGAAGCGTTCGGCAGATGGCAGCAGGTGTACCGCTTATGGCAAGTCTTGTCGAGAGCCATGAGTGCTTGTTCGCTCTCTGCTTCGACAGTTCCCCTTGCCTGCGTAAATTTACTCATTTGTTTTCGTTGGTACCAAAGCACGCTTGCGTGCACCGACCCATACAATCCCTATCCCAACAAACATTTTTCTAAAGGAATTTGTCAGCAACCAAATACTAGCAAATCTGCGAAGCAACCACCCTCTCAAGGTTATTACTGGGAACTTGACTCGCGTCACCCAAGTGCTTTCACTACACACCCGTGCACACAAGCTTAGTAAGTCCCAACATACGTGGCATAGAGATTATGTATTAATTTCTATTCGTGCGCAACAGGAACCCTATCTCAAAGTCCGCAAGAACTCGTATTCCACTGAACGCCTTTCTGGCAGGCTAAATATAGAGAAAAATTCCGTGGGGAACCTGCCTGGCACTGTCATTTAAAACTTTGGCAAGTTCAAAACGCGCGAGATAGGTTTTCTTACTGGCTTTCACATTCTTTACGTGCAAAGCAACCGCCCTCTAGGGCCGTGTGTAAAGAAATGTCCAAAGAGCGTGCCGTTCGTCCAGGTGGTGCGTTTCACTTGACAGACTTGTTCTGCTCCCAGGTTTTTCGTTTTAAAGGTTCCTGTTTGCTGTTAAAAGCCGAGCGTCGAGTTTTGTAAGTTTCCACTTCAGTGATCACTGCGACAGGTATGTGTTAGACACGCCATACATAAAAGTTAAAGACGAAATGTCGTGATAAAACTGAAGGTTCGTATGGTGATAACGTAAGCTGTGACCGTTGCTCATCACCCGCACTGTTAGAGCAGTAAACGCAGCATATAGAAGGAGGCTCTGGTACCAACGAAGGGTTGAAAAGTAAATTCCAGTGTTGGAAATTTTCTTTTCAACTCTTGCTCTCCTATAGCAGGAGTATATTTTTAAAAGAAAGACCACTCCATCTCTGGAGTTCTGCGTAGTGGAGTGGAAGCTACAGGAGCGGTAGACGACGCCTTCTAGATGTATCAGGTTGGCTCGTGAGTGCCTCGCGCTCGTTGCTTTCACCCCACTGCGAACCAATTGCGAGATGGGGCTCGATAAAGATGTTCACGGCAAAATTAAAATAAAATCGGAGATAATTGTGGACAAAAAGCGGCGGCTCGGTGAAAAAAATTTCCTCGACTGTCTTCAATTTTTCAACGTTTCCACCCATCATACGCACATACATTATATACTCGGTGAACACCAACCCATCTACTGGACAACTATAAGCTGGCGTGTGAAGATAAGCAAGCCATCTTATAGACGCCTCAACTGGCCTCCGAGACAGTTGTTAAACGTTTACAAGATGTCTTGACAAGAGCTGCTAGGTATTTTCAGACGTCTTGATATATCTTGTAGCCATCTTGTAGCTCAGCTAATGCACCCACTTTTTTATGCTATAAGACGTCTTGCAAGACATCTTGTGGAAGTCTAAAAGACAAATCTTATACATTTGACAGGTTTTTTTACGAAACATCAGTCAGTCTACCAGACGTCTATAAGGCATCTTGCCCAAAATAAGTCATCCTATAGATGTCTGAACTGCCCCCCCCCTCCCGACAGTCGCTGGATGTTTACAAGATGTCTTGACATGATATGAAAGACATTTCTATATGTCTTGATACAACTTGTAGCTGTCTTCTAGCTCAGCTAATGGGACCACTTTTTTAAGGTACACAGTGTCTTGCAAGACATCTTGTAGAAATCTCAGACAAGGATTCTATGCCTAAAATGGGCTTTGGAATCTCCTCTGTCCCTGTCCCCTCACCTCTTTCATTTCATTTCTTCATTGTGCCTGCTATCCTTTACTTCCGCTACCCAAGCAGGTGCTTCAGTGTCGATGGCAGATGCCGGGGCTAGCAAAAATCTTTTCCTTCCTTTTTTTATTATTATTTTATAAAACCACTACTACTAATCTCCTACAGGTATTAAAATTATTTATTTGTTAGCTGTTATTCTCAGCAGAATTGTCTGAAATGCTTGTGTACTTGTAGACATCTTAAACACCACTATCAGACATAAAAATATAAAGCACCCCATCAGATGTGCCTACAATTAGCTGCAATGCCCTCACATACCAACACTGCCTTTTCAAGTGTTTAATTCTTTACAAACTTAAAGGTGATAAAATAATTTGGGAGTGATGCAGTGTTTGGTGGCTGCTGTGTTATGGTGCCAACCAAACCGATGCACGAGTGTCAGTCAATAGGAATTGTCGCCTAGCTGGCAAGAATTGCAGTTCTTTTTTATTACAAAGCATGACACACTGCACAGTGGACAGCCATCAGTTAGCTGCTCTTTGGGAGGTTCGGGAATAACAATACATCACGTTATGAAAAAAAATACGTAAACTACAGATCATTTAGTTTTTCTCAAAAATATACGCTGCAAAGTTAAAATGTTCGACTTGTACAACTAAATATTGGAGAAAAAACAAATGCAAAAAGCAAAGGAAGCCAGTAGCAATAGCATGAAAATGACAAGATAATAACGCTGTTCTCCCAAGCTTAAAATTCTCCCTTCATAATAAGGATGAAAACATACGAGAAACACCCAACTCAAACACATAAAATGACTAGAAATAAATGGGAATGATGCACCACTGTCGGTCAGTCTGACAGGCATTAAAGCCACCAACTAGTTGTTGAGAACTAAATCAGTTTTTTTTTTTGTCACAAAGCACAGCACATTGCAGTGAACAGCCATGAGTTAATTAGCTGGTCTTTGGGAGGTTCCGCAATAACAATACACGACGTTAGGAAACAAAATGCGTAAACTACAGATCATTTAATTTTTCTCAACAATGTACACTGCAAAGTTAAAATGCTCGACTTGCACAACTAAATATTGGAGATCTATATTAAAAACAAAGGCAAAAAGCAAAGGAAGCCACTAGCAACAGCATGAAGATGACAAAATAATGTTGTTCTGCCCAAGCTTAAAATTGTCCCTTTATAATGAGGATGAAAACATACGAAAAACACCAACTCAAGAGCATGAACTGACTAGAAATAAATGGGAATGATGCACCACTGTCGGTCAGTCTCAAGGCCTTGTGGGGTTGATTTGGGGAGATAAGTACGTTCTCCCCACTCAATCGCGGCTGACACGGTTCAAAGCCGCCCGGACCCCACCCCGTGATCGCGTACGCTACCGAGCGCTCGCCGACCACGGCGGGCCTTGCTCTGAGGGAACAAAGGAACGACACATTGGCTGACACAAACAGGCATTTATTGCTACAGAAACAATAACGCCAGCTAGCAACAAGGTACGCTAATGAATCAAGGTCGTCCGACTCACCAGCAAGGTTCCGAGCGAATGTTCGCCCGCGCTAGGGCAAGGGATATAAACTCCGCAGGCCGGACGGGACGAGTACGGGAGCCTGTCTCCCCGTCGCTTCTTCGCCCCGTCGGCGAAGAGCGGAGACCCGAGCGACGCGTCCGCCCAGGGTGATTATCCCGGCCCAAGAGACCCCATCTCCCGCGGGCAGGCTTCAGCAGTCTCCCGCGCAGCGACGCTGGCGCCCTCTCTTGCCAGTTAATGTAACTGACAAGGGAATCCGCTCAGCCTCGAGGGGAGACCGCCGCTGCACGGTGCCTGGCCGGAAAGCAAACTCAGGGGGCTGCAGGGCAGGTCCCCACATCCCCTCAACCTTAAATTGTGGGGTTGACAAGGGGAGATAAGTACGTTCTCCCCACTCAATCGCGGCTGACACGGTTCAAAGCCGCCTGGACCCCACCCCGTGATCGCGTACGCTACCGAGCGCTCGCCGACCACGGCGGGCCTTGCTCTGGGGGAACAAAGGAACGACACATTGGCTGACACAAACAGGCATTTATTGCTACAGAAACAATAACGCCAGCTAGCAACAAGGTACGCTAATGAATCAAGGTCGTCCGACTCACCAGCAAGGTTCCGAGCGAATGTTCGCCCGCGCTAGGGCAAGGGATATAAACTCCGCAGGCCGGACGGGACGAGTACGGGAGCCTGTCTCCCTGTCGCTTCTTCGCCCCGTGGGCGAAGAGCGGAGACCCGAGCGACGCGTCCGCCCAGGGTGATTATCCCGGCCCCAAGAGACCCCATCTCCCGCGGGCAGGCTTCAGCAGTCTCCCCCGCAGCGACGCTGGCGCCCTCTCTTGCCAGTTAATGTAACTGACAAGGGAATCCGCTCAGCCTCGAGGGGAGACCGCCGCTGCACGGTGCCTCGCGGGAAAGCAAACTCAGGGGGCTGCAGGGCAGGTCCCCACATCCCCCCAACCTTAAATAGACCCACGCGCCTGAAAGTACATGCTATGGAGGAGTCTCCTGGTCTTCATGTCTTTGAGGCACGTCTTGCAGCGGAGGTCACGCCGACAGCGTCCACGCAGACTTCCGCGGTATTCCGAAGGCGGCGTGAAGGTCTCCGCTGGGACGACTCGTATGGCCCGCGGACTACCGTGTCCGCAGGCCCGCGAATCGAAGGCCGGTGGGAAAACTGCAGGCCGGGATCCTGCAGTAGTCGCCAGGGCAGCAGCAGCCGGAGGTGACTGCTGACTGGTCTCGCCACAGCTGCCCCGGATGGATGCGGCGAACAGGATACAGGCCGCTCCGTCGCAGCAGGTGGCAGCGAGACGATGTGCACCGGTCAGCAAGCCTGGGTGGCTCCACCGGATCTGCAAAATTGTCGAAACGCTCTCGGCGTGCCTTTAACGTAGGTCACGGGAGGTGAAACGGCATCCGCAAGGGCCTCGTGGCACAATGCCTAACTCGCTAGCAAAACGTGTCGGCGGCTGTGCAAACGCAAAGTTCGAGTGAACAAAGCCCTTTCTTGAGTTGAACGAGACGGCTCAGTTCGTGCGAGGTTGCAAAAAAACGGACGGGCAGCAAAGTGCGCCCCCTCTCAACGTCACGGTCCGGTGGTCATGTCTCTTTTAATGTGGTGCAGGCAGCTCCGAAAAGCCTCAGGCCTAACGACCACTCCGACAACGACCGTGACCACAACAAAGACCCGAAACGGGTTTTGTGCGCGCAGCCGCGAGGAGACATCAGCTTTGTGGGGTGGTCCTACCCCGCTCACTGCACGAAGCAGCTTCTGAGCGGTCGGCGCCCACCGTATCGGACGGTGTCGGAGCGCCCGGTGCCGAGCTGCAATACCAGCGAGCTCGTAGCGGCACCCGTGGCCCCAGGCCACCCGGCTCCCGGAGCCGCGACTCCCAGAGTCGAAAAAGAGATAGTAGAGAAAATATATACAGAAACTCGGACCACCCACGCGGCTTCCGTACTCACTCGCTTCGGGCTCGGCGACTCCGCGGGCGCTAGGCCTCGAACTCCCTCGATGCGGACCAAGTCATTCTCACGAAGAAACTCCAGGGAAAAAAAATGTGCTGAGCATGTCGAAAAGTTCAAACATGCTGCAGCGCAATACACCTCGCACTCAAGAAAGCATGCCGCAGGTCCTAGCGATCAAAATTCACTCTAGGCCTAGCACTTGTCAAGTCCGGACAAAGAGCGTTCCTCGAACCGAACCGACAGTCGTCCAATGTTCCAAGAGCAGGCCCCACGTTGGGCGCCAGATGTGGGGTTGATTTGGGGAGATAAGTACGTTCTCCACACTCAATCGCGGCTGACACGGTTCAAAGCCGTCTGGACCCCACCCCGTGATCGCGTACGCTACCGAGCGCTCGCCGACCACGGCGGGCCTTGCTCTGGGGGAACAAAGGAACGACACATTGGCTGACACAAACAGGCATTTATTGCTACAGAAACAATAACGCCAGCTAGCAACAAGGTACGCTAATGAATCAAGGTCGTCCGACTCACCAGCAAGGTTCCGAGCGAATGTTCGCCCGCGCTAGGGCAAGGGATATAAACTCCGCAGGCCGGACGGGACGAGTACGGGAGCCTGTCTCCCTGTCGCTTCTTCGCCCCGTCGGCGAAGAGCGGAGACCCGAGCGACGCGTCCGCCCAGGGTGATTATCCCGGCCCCAAGAGACCCCATCTCCCGCGGGCAGGCTTCAGCAGTCTCCCCCGCAGCGACGCTGGCGCCCTCTCTTGCCAGTTAATGTAACTGACAAGGGAATCCGCTCAGCCTCGAGGGGAGACCGCCGCTGCACGGTGCCTCGCGGGAAAGCAAACTCAGGGGGCTGCAGGGCAGGTCCCCACAGCCTTAAAACCGCCAATTAGTTGGTGAGAACTAAATCAGTTTTTTTTTGTTACAAAGCACAGCACATTGCAGTGAACAGCCATTAGGTGCTCTTTGGGAGGTTATCAATAACAATACATGATGTTAGGAAACAACATGCGTAAACTACACATTTAATTCTCTGAACATGCACTGCAAAGTTAAAATGCTTGACCGGCACAACTAAAAATTGCAGAAACACATTAAAAACAAATAATGCCAAATGGAAAGGAAGCACTCCACACTAAAATGAGAAAACAATAATGCAGTTCTGCCTAAGCATAAAATTGTCCCTTTATACTAGGGATGAAAACATACAAAAAACGCCAAAATCAACAACGCGAGATGACTAATAATAAACGAGGATAGGTATGCACAGGCACACACAACAGGGTGAAAGAAACAATTTGAAAACTATACATTTGGACAGATTTGCCTGTCTGGTTGGGTTTGTAGACTTATAATGAACTGCACATCTCACAATTTGCACAAAGTTGGTACATAGGCATCCAACTTTAAATAGAAAAATATAGTATATATACAAAGAATGCGGAAATTGAAATACACAATGCAATTCAGTAAGGAAGAATCCTAAGAAAATGCGAAACCAAGAACCCAGGAAATTCAAACACAAAATACAATTCAATGAGGATATACAAAACAAAAAATGAAAACAATTACACAGAACAATTCAATGACTAGAGCACTGCGTGGGGGTACTCATCAGGTCTAGAAGAATGAAAATATGAAGAAAGAATGAAGGTTCCCGGTCTCTCCTGTGGCCTTTCCTCTTCCTCTACAGTTGTCTTCTCGTTTCTACGAAAAAAAGGCATTTTCTGTAGTAATTAGTACAAGCCACATGATGTGAAGGATTTTTTCAGTGCCCAGTAGCCGTCGAAAATCTTATTCGAAAGGCATTTTCTTAACCAGTGTATTCTGTTAGCTATACAAGTCAGTCAGCCCATTAAAAGCACACGCACACACACAAGCTTTCTAGGAGAAGGGACGACAACAGACCGAGGATTAACTCACCAGGTTGAAGCCACACATTTTTGAATTTATATCCTAAACTGAACAGGGATCAAAGCCAGAATATTACAACCAGTGCTAGGGTCAAAAAGGCAAGCTGCATAAGATTTACTTATTCATTTTCCTTTCGCACTTACAAGTGCTGCTTTAAAACACACGCGCACGCACGCACACACGCACGCGCGCGCACACGCACACACACACACACACACACACACACACACACACACGCACAGAGAGAGAAAAAAAGGCTGAGCTCCGTCGAAATGTTCACAATAAATCTGAGAAATGCTTGCCTGTTTTTTCCTATATCCCGCAAAAGCAAACAACATATTTTAAAGTGTGTCATTATAAGGCAGATTTTGTCGAGCCACACAGGCAAGGGTATTTGCGTTATTGAAATTCTAAAAACTGACAAGGCTATTACTAGACTGCATCTTACAATGACGCAAAAGGACAAGGGACAAAAAATAAACCAGCAGGGCAGAGCGCAGAATTTCAATTTGAAGTTCCACGATCTGTCCTGCTGCTTTCTTCCTTGTCCATTGTCCTTTTGTGCGATTGTAAGATGCATTCTAATAACAATCACCAACTAGAACGCCTTTCTGTTATACGTGGCTATTACTAACGGCCACCTACAAATCTAGCTGTAGTCAGGTGCCTATCATTAATAGTTAAAAAGTTAACTCTTAGATATTAGTTATTCACGTTACTATAGTTAACATGATTTGCCTGTTTTTAACATCCGCCAACACTGGTATTGCTATGCCGCAATAAGCTTCTCTTTTCCTCAAAAACCTTATTTCTAAAAATTAGTGACCACCTTTGCTGAAAGATTTTATTTTTATTTTAAAAATATGATTTCCTGTAAGTACCTCAACTGCAAGAGATTAGAAATGCCAAAGGAAAGGACTGAATTCTACTTGTGCCCCTACCTTTTAGCAGCATTCTGCAGCCGTGCCGGACAGTTTTTGAGCCAACCTCTTGTGGCCTGTTGAATTTGTTGGAGGGTTGCATTTAATTGAAAGCCCTTTTATCAGTCGGACAGCCTCCATTGATTAAAATAAAAAACAGCATTAAAATCACAACAAAGTGCTGATAGCCTAATTGTGTTCACAGAGTATTTTCAGCCATTTACTACACAAATAGCAGATGATGTGCCAGCATTTCATGTGCTTGCAGAAAAACAACATAATTACATAAAGTGCAAGTGCAAAATTAAAAGTTTTTCCGATCTCTATGACCAAGAACAAAAAAGTTCCGTGTTCTGTCATCTTTGACAATTGTGCAAAAACGAGACGTCCACTTTGAAAAATTATATGCACTGCCGACAACTCTGATGTGCCATTTCACGCTACAGATGTTATTCTGTTATTTTTCAGTAAACTTTCAATTCTAATTAACTGTTCTGGAGAACTGAAACTTGCTTTGCAATACAATGAAGAGCTGCAGCTCTGAAAAAGGACGCTTGCTCTTTTTGCCATACAGGCTGTATTTCTGCCCAAGGGAGTCGTGCATCATTCTTAACAGGACACGAGCGGTCGCAGATTGGGGCGTGCTCCCCCAATGCCAGCGAGCTGTTGAGCCTGTGGTAAAATGATGCAACATGAACTATGTGACTCGCCTAACCACAAAACTGCTTCCCAGCACTGAAGCAAGATTGTGCATAACAAGTCTTCATATATTTTGTACTTCAAAGAAACGAGTTATCCTTTCTTGCATAAAAGCATCAAGAGCACAAGGTGTGTAAAAAGCGAAAACATGAAAGCAGTAGTGCAAGTTGGCCATTATGGCGTGAACTGCAACTAGTACACAGTGCAATAAAATTACAAAAGGCTAGTTTGATCTTCCGTGGCTCTATAAAATGCCCTTTTTTTAAGATACATCAGCCCATTCTGACGAATGCCCTTCAGGAAATAGGCACAAGCTGCAGGTAAAGCTAAACATGCCTCATTTACAAGCTAGAAGTCTGGCTGTGGCATTCTTGCTGTGTAAAGTTACGTCAATGTAGCAACTGGAATACATAAGGACCAGGGCTAGGCAACTAATTCTATAACGTGGTTTACCGAGGTTGCCTGTATTACTTGTATACGAGTAGCTTTGAACCTGGAATTTAATTTTGCAACTTCCAAATAACGTTACATTTGTGTTTGGAACTGTCTGCTTCCTTGCAACTTTCTTTCTACTTCTTCAAGTTCCTCATCGGTTTTCAGTGGCAGTGAGAGGCGCTCATATCAGCAACGGTTTCTGAATTTCCTTTTTCTGAAAGAATCTTTATTATTGTTGCCAGCTGTTCCTTCACAAAGCAGATTTCTCGCAGCAGAAGAACAAAGTTCTCTGAAAACATGAAAAAATAACCCGAGCATGAACCTGGCAATTAAAGGTACCTCAACTCTCCACACAATAGCAAATAAAGAAAAATGACCTCACAATTCTGCCTCTTGCTAAACGCGTTCTTTTGTATCAATATTTCTGCCCATCGGTGTGTGAATACAGCCAAGACCCACTGTTTTACATAAATTGTAATGTACTGTACATTTTTCAAGCATTCCTGGAGAACCAGTAAAGAAACGGGATGACAATGTCAGCTCGTTTCTTTTCAGCTCACTTCATGCATAGTGGAGTAAATGCTCTATTTGCAACTGTCGTCTTGCTGAAAGGCTATATTATTTACTGTTTTCATGCAGCACGCACACTTATGTGCGTGCGTGTGGACAAACCTAGCATGTTCAGATATCCTTTTAGGGGCTCTTAAGATGAACCGATAAGAAAAACAAATTTCCAGGTCCCTTCAAGCTCATCCCAAAGGGAGTCTACTGTACTGAAAGGCAGAACACTGAATTTTAAAGTCCCCTTTTTTTTCGGCCCAACAAAGAGCTTGCTGTCAAGGTTCTGTATTCAGCAACAACTTTTATTGGAAACGCTGCAGGAAATTTTTGCCAAAAATTTGTAAACCAGTGCTTGCACCCGTTTTTACGTATCCTGATGCTGGAAACTATGAACAGCAAGTGTGATGGCGATTGCAAGTCAGCAAAAGCGCTGAAACAGAAACAAATATACGGGGGTGGTTCAAATGAAAACCTTAACAAAAGTTTCAAAAAATTTTGAAAAGTTGTATGATGAGGTTGGTAGGTGTCAGCAGTGTTTCTCGAGGTTAACAAAGTGACCGTCAGGTGGCAGATTGCTGCTACAACGCAGGAGAGGGCAGCAGCGTCAACAACAAGATGGCTGCCACACTGTCAACATGCACCGCGATTGAGCAGCGATCTGTGATGCGTTTTTTTTGTGTAGTGAAGGTGTCAAAAGAATCGAGATTCACCACTGAATTACAGCGCAGTACGGTGATTTGTAAAAATTGTTATAGGTGATGAGGCTTAGGTCCACTATCACCAACTGGAAACAATAAGGTCGAGCAAGGAATGGCGCCATAGCTCATCGCTGAAACCAAAAAAATTCCACACTCAGCCGTCTGCAGGAAAAGTCATGCTCATTCTCTTCTGGGATGCAAATGGAGTAATTTTGGAGAAGTACATGAATAGGGCAGTGACAGTACCCAGTAATTTTTATTCAGACATGCTAAAAAAATCTCCTCCACCCTGCAATCAGGAGCAAACAACGAGGACTTCTGAATTCTGGCATGACATGACATGACATTACAGCATGACATTACAGCATGACAATGCACGACCGCATACAGCCCGTAGGACAGTTGAGACTATTCAGGAAATTAAACTTCGTTGTCTGGTACATCCTCCTTATTCACCAGACCACTCTCCTAGTAACTTTCATCTGTTCGGTGCACTAAAAGAAGCAATGGGAGGCAGGAATTTGAGACGTGATGAAGAGGTGGAAACTGCCGTGCACGACTGGCTACACACACGACCAAAAGAATTTTTCCATCGTGATATCTATGCACTTCCGAAGCGGTGGAATACGTGCATTCAACGTCAGGGAGACTACGTCGAAAAATGACAAGGAAGTTTTATGTTCACTGTTAAAATTAAATAAATTACAGCACATTCAAGGTTTTCATTTGAAACACCCTCGTAAATATCACCTGCCAGACCGTAATGAGATTTTTTTCAATATATGGACTAGCGTCCATTTCAGTTTCCATACCCGAAGCTGCTATGTCCAAGAGATATACGCCTCTTCCACGAAAGTTTTAGTAGGCTGTGGTTTCGGCTCCATCCAACAAATTTAAAAGAAACTGTGGCGCCATCTAGTTACAGAAGCTAAAAGCTCATGGTTACGATGCGAGGGGTGAGTTGCTTTTCATCGATTGGTGCACTGGAGAGCATAAAGTACAATAAATCATGATGAACACTTCTAAAAGAAAAAACACTCCACAAAAACAAATAAGTATTATTTTACTGAGATGTGGTCATGTGATAGACTACTGTGACAACTGTGGGTTTCGCCGCAAGATGGCTTTTTATGTGACTTTCACTGCTAAATTAAAATGATAAATCCTCGTTTCTTTATATTGCAGTGCTTATTATAGTTTGAGGCACGTACGACTTTTTCATTTCTGCGATAATCTCATGGGACATTTTGGTCAGTGTTCTGTCCCTTTAACATGTGCGGCGATATCACAACATAAAGGTTAAATGCACTCCAGCAGCATAATGAACCAGCATGATTCAAGTGCATTAGCTATACCAGTTTTTTTTTTTTTTTTCCTGTCTAAGATTGATCCCCTCTTGGATGACTGTGAGATAAAACACTAACCTCTTTTCACTCACAGAAGCACAGAATACGGTGGAAAAATTGTTAGCACATCTTTAAAACTGAAAAAATACAATGAAGTTTTGGTTACCAATAGTCACTGAAGATGCCTCCTGCTGATTGACTGGAGGACCCTGCTCAGGCACTGCACTGAAATACATACAACTGTTACTCGGAAGATATGTACACCACTGAAACTTTGTCACTCTTCTAGCTTGCGCAGAACCGCTAAGCCTGCAGGAATGGTACTCCGCAAGGTGATTTAGGCGCACACACAACCACTAAGTTATTTGAACATAGATTAATAGCTTAAAAGGTGCAAAATTCCGAGCCTGTCAATGCAGCTACATCATTAATTAGTGAAAGGCTACAGGACAGTTGCACCAGGTACCCTTGAAATTTTTTATCACCCTAAAACACCCTAGCACTGCTTGCATTATTTTTTTGTGGTAGCTACCCACAGCAAAAAGATATACATACGCACAATCAGCCAGTCCCTGCAGAAATTCTAGGACATGGAGCCAAACTGTGATAAATCCACTTACCATTACGAGAGCAGGACGGAATGTCGGGACGACTCTTTTCCTGAGAGATAGCTGCGCTGCAATCACTGAATGAGACTTTAGAAATAAAATGCACTAGAGCCTTGTTACATACGACCATATTTTTTCATAGCCATTCAGTTATTTTGATGTGGTTGCATTTCAGTTTAGATCAAACTGGCATTAAGGTAAAGAATGTACTAAAATCCTAAATATTTGTCCTAAATCCTAAATCTCCTAAATTTTTAGAAAACCGTCATGGAACGGATTGTAAGCAATGGGTAGAAAACATTATTAAGGAGCATAAAATGGTGCTTGCTGCTACATGAGTATGGTTTAATGATTTTCCTCCAGCACAGCCATTTAGAAATTGCTAGCTTCTGCAAACTATGCTTCAGATATTACTCAAATGTCACTTTCGGTCAACAAGAGCTGAGAAGCATGCTAAGAAAATGCATTCAATAGAACACGTAGAAAAGTGCCACTAAGAGCAAAAATACTGTTCTTGAACCACGCAGACACAATAAATTTAATTGATCAAAGAGAAAAATAGAAAAGTGGATGACTTTTACCTCATTTCATATTTCAGATTCAACTTTTGTATGCGCGTCTCTCATAGCCTGAGTCGCTTTGGAACGTTAAACCCCCATAAACCAAACCATAAACCATCAACTTTTGTATGCCACAAAAATAAACATTTCAGCATATAATTGTCACTTAAGCGTTACAGGTCAGAGCAGGTCTGATGAGAAATAATACCTTGATCTGTTGACGTTGCACTATCGTCAGTATCTTCGGCTTTCCTTAGTTTTTTCCTGGCTTTGTTATAGGTTTGTAAGAAAATAAAAACAAAGATTGCACCACAAGAGCCAGTAAACTCGTTGAGGGATACAACAAATCATTTCAAAACAGATTTTCATTTCAGACCATTCAGTTGGTAGCATACAATTATAAGACGGCCCCCCTATTGCAAGTGTTGTAGTCTGAGAAAGCTGGTGATGCAAAATAGAAAGCTCAGTCAGGGTGTGGGCAACAGCACAGGTGAGTGCACCAGACACTCCTTTATAGCACTCCTTTGCAGTGCTTGCTTTTCTTCTGTCTTCATACTGAAAAATAATGTCATATTGGCAGTGCCTGAACACTTACCACTGCACGTTTTATTCCTTTGATCCCTGCGTTTGAAGCATTGTTCAGTTCATTATGCATCCTCACAGATCACATTCCTTAATAGACCAACTCCATGCTCTCAGGTGTGAAGAACGTATACTGCCAGTTATCCGACGGAAGACCATGAAAGAGTATAGAAGTGTGTACAATTACGAAAGAAAAACTTGCGTAGAACAATTATTTGCAACCAACCACAAAAGCGGAACGGAGGTGTAGGAAGTGTTGATACCCTACCTTCCATGCTTAAGACGATGACGCGATATTTTTTGTATGTCGAGTCGGGCACTTCCCTGTTTTTGATGGCTTTTATTGCCCTGGAAGCCTTGAGGCTCGCGGGCCAAAGGCATTGGTCCCCTTCAAACCATTGTGTAGGCACCACGTCTACCCTGTCGTCTTCAAAAAATCTTACAACAGCACACAATCTCTGCAAGAGGGAAAGATTTAAAACAACAAAAATATCACAGCTCACACTCTACAGATGCTGTTAAAAGTAAATGGGAGGCAATATTAGCAAAAAAAAATCTACTTCAACGCTTTAATTGCATGCATCCTTGAATAGGTATATGCACACTAGTGGTGATCATCCAAATTACATAAAGCGCCAATAAATTTCGCATGTTGTTTCTATTCAAATAAATCAAAATTTCCCCACGGAACACACTAAAGATATCAAGTGCACCATGGTTCGCTACATCATCAGCTAGATGAACAAGATTATGCACATTGTACGAAAACTTGGCAAGACCATATAATGAGTTGAAGGTACGCACAAAAAAGATAAGGAGCTGCTTGGAATAATCATTGTATGTGGTGCACATGCTTGGGATTGCAAGAATTCTGACTGCAACATGCAACGCAAGAAAATGCTCATATCTCTCTCGGTTTAGGATACCTTTCAGCACTGCGGGACTAAGGTACAAGAGAAAAGAACGAAGTTCAGTTGCCTTCCAGAAGGCTAGGTCTTTCAATGGCCGCGGCAAACGTGCAAATTCGATGCAGCAGGAATGCTTAAGGTCAACTAATCGCTGCGAAATCTCATGTACACTTGCAAATTGGAGGGGGTACGATTTACTACCCTTCATCCAGAGAACCAACAAATTTTTGGTGACTACGATACAAACTAAAAGCATGTAATCTAGTGTAAACTGGGACAGTCTTATGGGCAGTGACATAGGGGGAGTGCCGCTGACGTGATGCTCTTCCTGAATTTTTGCACAAAACTTTCATCAGTTCGCGGATGTGCATCTGTTTCTGGAAAAACTACTGAACCGTCCACAAACTCGCCCTCCTGTATGCATTTGCAACAATCAAAGTAACCTGTGTGGGACTTGACACCCAACAAGAAAGCCTTTTCAGGGGCATCGCAAATAAATCCTCTCACATGCACAGTGAACAGCTTCCCAGCAAATTTCAGTCCATCTGACAAAACAGTTTGAAGTTCAGCAATGAAATCTGCGAGGTACACGTCTGCTGAACCCGGCTTTGAATTCCCATGGTAACAGCCAATCAGGAAAACGCTACTACCAGGTATATCAAGCGTTCTTCAAGGACTGGCAAAAACTGGCTGTGTGAACTCTTCGTAAGTGGCAGCCCATCAACGTTAAACAAAATGCCGATTTGAGACGGCACTGACGACACGTCTACATGTGACAGCGCAGCACGCAGACATTCGACAATGCCAAAGTGACAGTAAGATCCTGGTTGCACGCTTCTGACGTTCACTGTACGAGGTGTAGACAATAATGCCCTTGCGTTATTTGGTAAGCCGGAATAGCATGGATGCTGCCTCATTTCCTTCAACAAAGAAGAAAGCGCGGCATGAGTTACCCTATGGGTGCTAGCCCATTGCCTCACGAAATGCCTCATACGGTCTTCTGAATCACTAGTCTCATGGAATTCTGCATGCTCTGCAGAGGAGCTCTCATTGGCACATACCCTCTCATACTGAAGCTCGGCTTCGTCTGAGGAGATGGTAGTGTCGCTTCCGAGAGCATCACTTAGCTCATCAGACCACCTACTGGACTCACTGTCGAAAATGGAAGCAGCGCGCACATTTCCAATTACATCACGGTCATTGCTAAATTGAGCAACACGAGCTTTTTGCATGCTGTCGGCGCTCCCGGCACCGGCCATGCCGCACGCGTCAGGACGGAAATCGCATACATCGGAGTTCCTGTCAAGTGTTACCTGTTCAAATGAAATGATTGCCCTTTCATCTAAAAGATCAACTTGAACAGCGTTTCCACCTGCTATGTTCACGCTGCGTTTGCTTACACTTTCAGTTGAACAAACGGACATGCTAGTGCCATTACCGTTGGAACTGCGCTCTCCAGCAATGAGACCGGAGACCTCGTCGTTCAGTCAGCGCAATTTCTGCCATCGTGATAGCTCCTCAAACGTTTTCTTGCGTCGGTGCATGCTGAACAATTAGCTTCGAGCCAACTGACAGTTACGGTTCATACCTTTGCCACCAGGGTGATGAAACAAAAGCAGGCAATCCGAAACTTCTCACTCTGCACGGCCTGTCCCGCTGGGTACTACCGCCTTGCTACCGCTGCTACCACTCTTGAGCTGCTTCGGGCCAACTGACAGTTACGGTTCATACCTTTGCGACCAGGGTGATGAAACAAAAGCAGGTAATCCGAAACTTCTCACTCTGCACGGCCTGGCCCACTGGGTACTACCGCCTTGCTACCGCTCTTGAGCTGCTTCGGGCCAACTAACAGTTACGGTTCATACCTTTGCGACCAGGGTGATGAAACAAAAGCAGGCAAACCGAAACTTCTTACTCTGCACGGCCTGGCCCGCTGGGTACTACCGCTTTGCTGCCGCTCTTGAGCTGATTCGGGCCAACTAACAGTTACGGTTCATACCTTTGCGACCAGGGTGATGAAACAAAAGCAGGCAATCCGAAACTTCTCACTCTACACGACCTGGCCCGCTGGGTACTACCGCTTTGCTGCCGCTCTTGAGCTGCTTCGGGCCAACTAACAGTTACGGTTCATACCTTTGCGACCAGGGTGATGAAACAAAAGCAGGCAATCCGAAACTTCTCACTCTGCACGGCCTGGCCCGCTGGGTACTACCGCTTTGCTGCCGCTCTTGAGCTGCTTCGGGCCAACTAACAGTTACGGTTCATACCTTTGCGACCAGGGTGATGAAACAAAAGCAGGCAATCCGAAACTTCTCACTCTGCACGGCCTGGCCCGCTGGGTACTACCGCTTTGCTGCCGCTCTTGAGCTGCTTCGGGCCAACTAACAGTTACGGTTCATACCTTTGCGACCAGGGTGATGAAACAAAAGCAGGCAATCCGAAACTTCTCACTCTGCACGGCCTGGCCCGCTGGGTACTACCGCTTTGCTGCCGCTCTTGAGCTGCTTCGGGCCAACTAACAGTTACGGTTCATACCTTTGCGACCAGGGTGATGAAACAAAAGCAGGCAATCCGAAACTTCTCACTCTGCACGGCCTGGCCCGCTGGGTACTACCGCTTTGCTGCCGCTCTTGAGCTGCTTCGGGCCAACTAACAGTTACGGTTCATACCTTTGCGACCAGGGTGATGAAACAAAAGCAGGCAATCCGAAACTTCTCACTCTGCACGGCCTGGCCCGCTGGGTACTATCGCTTTGCTGCCGCTCTTGAGCTGCTTCGGGCCAACTAACAGTTACGGTTCATACCTTTGCGACCAGGGTGATGAAACAAAAGCAGGCAATCCGAAACTTCTCACTCTGCACGGCCTGGCCCGCTGGGTACTACCGCTTTGCTGCCGCTCTTGAGCTGCTTCGGGCCAACTAACAGTTACGGTTCATACCTTTGCGACCAGGGTGATGAAACAAAAGCAGGCAATCCGAAACTTCTCACTCTGCACGGCCTGGCCCGCTGGGTACTACCGCTTTGCTGCCGCTCTTGAGCTGCTTCGGGCCAACTAACAGTTACGGTTCATACCTTTGCGACCAGGGTGATGAAACAAAAGCAGGCAAACCGAAACTTCTTACTCTGCACGGCCTGGCCCGCTGGGTACTACCGCTTTGCTGCCGCTCTTGAGCTGCTTCGGGCCAACTAACAGTTACGGTTCATACCTTTGCGACCAGGGTGATGAAACAAAAGCAGGCAATCCGAAACTTCTCACTCTGCACGGCCTGGCCCGCTGGGTACTACCGCTTTGCTGCCGCTCTTGAGCTGCTTCGGGCCAACTAACAGTTACGGTTCATACCTTTGCGACCAGGGTGATGAAACAAAAGCAGGCAATCCGAAACTTCTCACTCTGCACGGCCTGGCCCGCTGGGTACTATCGCTTTGCTGCCGCTCTTGAGCTGCTTCGGGCCAACTAACAGTTACGGTTCATACCTTTGCGACCAGGGTGATGAAACAAAAGCAGGCAATCCGAAACTTCTCACTCTACACGGCCTGGCCCGCTTTGTACTACCGCTTTGCTGCCGCTCTGGAGCTGCTTCGGGCCAACTAACAGTTACGGTTCATACCTTCGCGACCAGGGTAATGAAACAAAAGCAGGCAATCCGAAACTTCTCACTCTACATGGCCTGGCCCGCTGGGTACTACCGCTTTGCTGCCGCTCTTGAGCTGCTTCGGGCCAACTAACAGTTACGGTTCATACCTTTGCGACCAGGGTGATGAAACAAAAGCAGGCAATCCGAAACTTCTCACTCTGCACGGCCTGGCCCGCTGGGTACTACCGCTTTGCTGCCGCTCTGGAGCTGCTTCGGGCCAACTAACAGTTACGGTTCATACCTTTGCGACCAGGGTGATGAAACAAAAGCAGGCAATCCGAAACTTCTCACTCTGCACGGCCTGGCCCGCTGGGTACTACCGCTTTGCTGCCGCTCTTGAGCTGCTTCGGGCCAACTAACAGTTACGGTTCATACCTTTGCGACCAGGGTGATGAAACAAAAGCAGGCAATCCGAAACTTCTCACTCTGCACGGCCTGGCCCGCTGGGTACTACCGCTTTGCTGCCGCTCTGGAGCTGCTTCGGGCCAACTAACAGTTACGGTTCATACCTTCGCGACCAGGGTAATGAAACAAAAGCAGGCAATCCGAAACTTCTCACTCTGCACGGCCTGGCCCGCTGGGTACTACCGCTTTGCTGCCGCTCTTGAGCTGCTTCGGGCCAACTAACAGTTACGGTTCATACCTTTGCGACCAGGGTGATGAAACAAAAGCAGGCAATCCGAAACTTCTCACTCTGCACGGCCTGGCCCGCTGGGTACTACCGCTTTGCTGCCGCTCTTGAGCTGCTTCGGGCCAACTAACAGTTACGGTTCATACCTTTGCGACCAGGGTGATGAAACAAAAGCAGGCAATCCGAAACTTCTCACTCTGCACGGCCTGGCCCGCTGGGTACTACCGCTTTGCTGCCGCTCTTGAGCTGCTTCGGGCCAACTAACAGTTACGGTTCATACCTTTGCGACCAGGGTGATGAAACAAAAGCAGGCAATCCGAAACTTCTCACTCTGCACGGCCTGGCCCGCTGGGTACTACCGCTTTGCTGCCGCTCTTGAGCTGCTTCGGGCCAACTAACAGTTACGGTTCATACCTTTGCGACCAGGGTGATGAAACAAAAGCAGGCAATCCGAAACTTCTCACTCTGCACGGCCTGGCCCGCTGGGTACTACCGCTTTGCTGCCGCTCTTGAGCTGCTTCGGGCCAACTAACAGTTACGGTTCATACCTTCGCGACCAGGGTAATGAAACAAAAGCAGGCAATCTGAACCTTCTCACGCTGCATGGCTTGGCCTCCTGGGTACTACCGCCTTGCTATCACTGCTACCGCTCTTGAGCTGGCGTGACTTTTTGCGCTTTCCGCGCCAAATCGGACCGCGGAAAATACACATAAATTTGAATTCGGCTTTTAAAAACATATTTAATAAAAATACACATGTGTATGTAATTGTTTCAATTAAATAAATCATTTTAAATTTACCAGTTAAGCTTTATCACATCAGGTTATTAAACAATGCGGTCCTAATGATGCAAAGCCGGGAAAGCCTTTCGGCCTTCCATCTTTCCACCTCTCTTATCCTCCCTTTCCCGCATGTTCCTTCCTCCATGCCATCCGGTCTTGCGCATCGCATGCGCGCTTGCATCGAACGCCGGCCATGACCATTGCTACACAGTCGTTTCGGCTTCTGGCTTTTTGTCTCGCACGTGGAAACAAAATGGCCTGTAGCAATAGAATATTCTCGTCGTACTACCGTGCATTGTGAACTGCGGTTTTCACTTATGTTTCTGTTTAAGTTAAACATATTACAATGTAGGTGCATATACGCGACCATGTAACCGAAGCCGTGAAATGTCTTGTGAGAAAGTCTAGTAGACTTCTGAAGCAGGACGTCTAGAAGACAACTTGCTTAAGCCGTCTTGTAATTGTCATATGTAGCCAAAGACGTAAAAATCCTTCATGAGATAGCTTCCAGATGTCTTGGCTAAGATGTCTTCTAGACAAACATAAAACAACGTCGTGTAGATGTCTTTGGCAGCTCAAAATATGTACGACCAGTATAGACGTTTCAAGACGTCTACAAGATATTCAGTGCTCAGTGGGATACATAGACATACATTTAGATTTACGTACAACTATACAAAGCACTTTGAGCATACACGGAACGAAGTTTTGTGTGTGAGCTATACTTTAATACTAAACCAATAAAAAGTTCACTAAAGGTGACTTATGAAGAACCGCGTGTAGTCCACGCGTCCTGAGCGCGCAACATTCAAGGACAACATAATGCAGTGACAGGGAGCGAAAAAAATTAAAATAGTATATGTGATAAAAGAATGCCGGCTTTTAAAATGCATTCTAGGGTTTGCGCGCCAGATTGTGGCGGAGCCAATTTTCAGTCCCCATTTGGCGGATCTAATGCCTCCACGACGAAGAGCACCGCTGGATGACGATCCAGGTCTAAGCTCTCACGTGGCGACCATTTAAGACCGCCCCTCGTGTCTTTATAAAAAGTACACTGTGTACATGACCATGCGTGCGTACCTTACGTACATGGCCGAGTGTAGAAGAGGTTGGTGTAGAAGAGGTAGAGGTGTGTACTCACGTTTTCCGCATGTA
The DNA here is from genome assembly GCF_052857255.1 of Amblyomma americanum. NCBI lineage: Eukaryota > Metazoa > Arthropoda > Arachnida > Ixodida > Ixodidae > Amblyomma > Amblyomma americanum. The sequence continues at coordinate 167,527,999 of NC_135497.1, forward strand.
CGCCTTGCTCTCGAAAACTGGTGCACGTCGTATCAAGAGGTAGTGGCAGTGGCTGCGAAACTTAAGAAGGGAACCGTTGTGGTCGCTTCATTTTACGTTAGACCAGCCGGTGGTGCTTCCTCCCATATTAATCTTGGCTGGTTAACAAGTGTCCGTCGGCAGTATCCCTCACCAGGATTTGGGGTACCCCACTACAAGCCCTCGTGGCAAGCGTGTGCGGGACGCCTTCACGGATGCCCAATTTGTGCTGCTCAACCATCCTGGGACAGAAACACGGCCAGTGCGTCAAACTCGCAGTGCTTCCTATGCTCCAGACTTGACGTGGTGGTCGGGTCCGGGTACGCCCTTCTGGCACATGGAGCCAGACTGCTGGGGAAGTGATCATCACCCTATCATCATCGGTCTTCACACCTCAGATTTCCGACCTTTACGCTACAAATGTTCTGTGATCAACTGGAACAGTTTCCGCTCCTGTATGGACAATCTCTCCTCAGATTCTTCGCCAATCCTTGTTGAGCGCATACAAACAGCGCTCAACAGTGCTGCAACTACCACCTGGACTGATGTTGGTCGACCGGCACCAGACCTCGGCCTTCTTAACTTGTGGGCGGCACGCCGTCAAGCCGAGCTGGCTGCTACGAGAGACCCTACTTCGTCGCAGGCACGTATGCGATTGCACTATCTTACAGCTAAGGCACGCAAATATGAACGCGACCTCTCTCGACGGCAGTGGCATGCGTGGTGCGAACAATTTTCTGAAAAATCCTCGAATGCGTCTCTCTGGCGAACATTCCGTACAATGGAACGCGGTCGCCGTTCGACTGACGCAGCGGCAACCGCATGCTTCGCGGCTAACTTGTCGCCAGATTTCGCCAAAGAAGCAGCGCGAAAGTTTTTCCCGAAATACGATGCTGTGCCTTCTTCATCCGTTAGTTTAAATATGGTAGGCATCCCAGCGCATGTATATCAAATGCCTTCTGATGTCGACGTAGATGGAATTGCGTGTCCATTCTCTATGCCTGAGTTGCTGGCTGCAATAGATGATGCGAAACGGAAAACAGCCCCCGGCCCGGACAATATTCAGTACGAGGTGTACAAGAACCTGAGTAGCGCTGCACTCCCTCAACTACTTGACACCATAAACAAAGTATGGTTGGATGGCGTAGTGCCCGAGAGCTGGAAATCCGCTGTCGTGATTCCTATCCCGAAACCAGGAAAGCCTCCGACGGACCTTGCCAACTTGCGACCTATCTCCTTAACTCCTACGCAGTGCAAGCTGGCGGAGAAAATGCTAGCCACATGATTGTCATGGTGGCTAGAGCAGCACGGTTTTTATCACCCAGCACAAATCGGCTTTCGTCCATATATTGGTACAGAGGACGGCATAATTGGCTGTCTTAGCATCTGCAGTTTTGTCATCTACCCACAGCCCCAATGTGCGTACTGTTTTAGCAATGGACGTTGAAAAGGCATATGACAACATCAGTCATGCAGCCATTCTGAACTCCATTGACATGCTTCATCTCCCTCTGAGAGTGCGTAGTTTTGTCCAATCATTTTTGGAAGGCAGAAAATTTGCAATACGCGTCAGCGGCGAAGCGGTCGGATCATTTGTTCCTCTATGCGGCGTGCCCCAGGGATCAGTATTGTCGCCGACGTTATTTAATATTGCTTTCATCCCGCTGGCTTAGCGCTTACATGACATCCGTTACATAAAATTTCTTCAGTACACTGATTACATCAATGTGTGGAGTATTCACCAAGATCTCCGTACTCAGGAGGCTGCCCTTCAATCTGCCTTGAATGTTACCTCTAATTACGCATCATCCATCGGAATTCAGCTATCCGTGCATAAAACAACATACTCGTCAGTCGCCAACCACTGTAAACGCCGTAAACTTGCTGCAAGTCCAATTCGTCTTTGTCTATCAGGCACCCCACTACAGGAAAGTCCGAGTGTAAAAATCCTTGGCTTAATGATTCACAAATCAGGATCAGCGACTGCATGGCTTTCTCAGGCAAAAAAGCAAGCTATTCAGACTTTGGGTTTGATTAGTAGAATAGCACCTAAAACTGGTGGCGCAGGCTCGTTCGTCGCACGGCAATTGGTGAGGGCAGTTCTGCAGCCACGTATTGTTTATCAAGCCCAGTTTCAACATCTTACAAGAGCCGAATGGGATCGCCTTGCAGCCGTGAACCGAGAGGCTATGAGGACCATTACGTGCCTTCCACGCATCACACCGGTCATAGATTTACAAGAGAATGCGCAGCTCAATACCATTGATGAGCTGGTGCAGCAGCGCCGTGAAGCGCGCAGCCTTAAGGCCAGTCTTTCGCACTCCACGCATGCACTGAGCACTTATGCAACGTCACACTCCATTCTTCAGCCGCCAACGTCAGTTCTTCCCCCATGGAAGTTTGTACAGCTCAGCGACAACAAGCCAACAGCCAACATCTGCTCATTCGGCATCGTTGCTTCGCCAGTAATTTGAGGAACAAGACGCTTGCCTGCCTGAAGGATCCATTGTTGTTACGTAGACGCAAGCATACAAGACTGCAAAGCAACAACAGCTATCTACTGTCCGTGCAGACCTGCCCTTAATCAAACCTCTTGGTTTCAGCTTACGGAACCCCCTTCGTCCTTTTGGGCTGAGCTCGTTGCAGTTCAAGAAGCACTCTGCCCTGTGGCCGACATAACTATGCTCCCTGCGGCCCGCGTTGTCATCCGCACTGACGCCCTTCATGTTGTCCGGTTGCTACGACGTGTTAGCCGCTGTCCCACGATCTGTCAGGACATCCACCGGCTCGCGGCACGCATCCCGCATCCAGTACGTATTGAGTGGGTCCCACGGGATCTGCTGACCTATCAAAGTCAGGCAGATTTAGCGACCCGTCTTGCGAATACAAACTCATCCCCGCCTCGGCTCTTTCATTTGGACAATTTTACCCTCCTTTCATCAAGAAAGGAACTCCTCCGGCGCCGCACACGTGCTCTCATCCCTCCGTGTGCGGTAACCCTCCCCCGCGGTCTTAGCCGTGCAGAGGAGGTTGCGCTTAGGAGGATCCGGGTCGGGGTTGCCCTCACACCGGCCTTCACTCGGAAGTGGCCTCAGTAGCGGGAATTGTTTCCTCGGCCAGGGTGTCCGATATGTAAACACGAGGACATTGAGGCCGACATTCATCACTTACTGTGGGACTGCCCAGCTCTCAAGCCTACAAGGATCCGGCACCTGATGGTAGCAGGTCTTTCGCCAAGCAAACCTGCTTCATACATTGCCTGGACGCAGGGACCGTACCATCGTTTTCTACTGGACTTCATCAAATCAGCCAACCTTTTACCATTCATTTAATCTCTACTACATCATTCATCACACCTTAGCCCATCATTGATGCCCTGGGGCAATAAATTTCGCTTTAAGAAAAGAGGTTATCATGTTATCATGACGAGCTGGGAAGAAGAAGTATTGCAACTGTTGGTGACCGTATGTTAAGCTGCAGGTGTATGTGTCGAGCGAGAAATTCACTCACCGCCCTTTCTTTTTTTTTTACGAGGGACGACGGGTCATCTATACCTGGATTTAAAAGTGGACAGGCGTTAAATCTGTTAAGCAAGTCATTTGCTCTCATTCGCGCTGGTCATTGACTTGTGATTAATCCCAGGAAAGATGAGCAATGATGATACTCCGGTGTTCATCATCATCATCTGCCTGACTGCACCCACTGCAGGGCAAAGGCCTCTCCCATGTCTCTCCAATTAACCCTGTCATTTGCCAGCTGCGCCCACCCTATGCCTGAAAACTTCTTAATCTCATGCGCCCACCTAACCTTCTGCCGCTCCCTCCTACGCTTGCCTTCCCTTGGAATTCATTCCATAAGGACCAGCGGTTATCTTGCCCTCGTATTACATACCCTGTCCAAGTCCATTTCTTCGTCTTGATTTCGACCAGGATGTCATTAACCCGCGTTTGTTCCCTCACCCACCTGCTTCTGGTGTCTTGAAGTTACACCTATCATTTTTCTTTACATGGCTCGCTGCGTTGTCCTTAACTTAACTCCGGTGTTATCGCTGCCCAAGTTATTGAACCCCTTGGTGACAGCAGCCTTCTATCTCCGTGGTGACAATCCAGTGAGGAAATAGCCCTTCCTCTATGTTGAAACCACAAGAATTCAGGGGCTGTTATCGGGAGGTGCTTCGACTCGCTGCCTCTCATGACTCCCTCTGGAAAGCCCATACGGTCGATTTCAGCTGATATTTCTTTTGACGGCTAAGAATATCCAGAGGGATTCACCAGCAAGCGTTCCACGATAAAGTCCTTGCAAACGCCTGGTCGTCAAAGCTGCTCGTTCACGCTTCCCCCCGATTGGTGCGTAAATTTGTTCGGCTAACAAAAACTAGTGCGGGATGACTGATCCTTTGTCGGCTTTGTTCTTAATTGGAAGCTATAGTGACTTTGTCACGGTCCTAAACACACATCAGGCCATTTGATTTTATGGAAGGAGACCTCACATGGCGCAGCCATTTGCGTTTCAGAATTTTGATTAGTAGCTAGAAATGCATGGACTGCGCACTCCTGTTTTTTTCGACTTGAGTGTAGACGCGCCGAAGGGCGTGCGAGAGCTGTGGATGCTGAAGGGCAACTGCGCCATCGTCGAAGGCCGGGGCTGCGCTCGGGTGAGCGGAATTCTGGCGTCAGAGACGTCAGCAAATATTTGGTGGGTGTGCCGCTATGCGGATTTTAAAGACGATGCACGGACGACCCGTTCGGATATGCGCGTAATGCGTAGAATTTGTTGTAGTTTAGATTAGCTTGTGTTCCAGAGTAGTGGACTCACAGTTAACGCAACGCACTTTCTGACGGTGACGTCTGCGTATTTGCGTCCTCCGAACTTGACATGTCCAAACTTTGGGAAGCGTTAAGAAAGTTAAATATAGGAAATACAGATGGCATCGATAGCATCTTCATATTCGCCATCGTTAGCAAGCAGTCCGTTGCTATGGCAGGACAAAGATCACGTCATTGCCAACATAGACATGTGTCAAAAAGTTTTGCGTTGTCCCTTTTGCCCCCCTGTAGACACGATTAAAGAAGCCGCAGTTGTGCATGTTTGCCCCATTATGAGGACTTTTAGAACCATTAAAACTTATTTCTGGCCGAGTTGATATATCCTGATTCTAGAAAAGAAAGAGAGAGATAAAGAGGAAGAAGGTGTTAACCAGAAGGGGGTGTTCCGGTTGGCTACCCTGCACTGGGGAAGAGGAATGATGGGATTGAAAAGGGAAAGAGAGAAGAGGTGAAGAGCCCAGTCAGAGCCAGTCGCTTTCACGAATGGTGTAATAGGCTTTCAGAGCAGTCGACTGCTGCAGCCACGGTCCGAGGATCTTTTCTTCCTTTAATGGGCGATGATCCAGGTGGTCCAGAGTATAACACAGCGGATTTCTCTATCGCAATAGACACAAGCGCTGACTGCCAACTGAATTTTATTGACGGAAGAGGAACACCTTATAAAGGCGAGAAACAGATGGAAAAATGATGAGCACAAAATAGTCAGGGATGATAACAGCATCAAAAAACGCACGTGCGAGCAACACAAGAAAATCAAAACATACGAAAAAAAACTAACACAAGACAACTCAATTGTTGGCGCTTCTAAATAGTCGACCTCTGCGGCAAAGAGCAATAATGAGTGGGTGCTAACGGACCTACTGCCACATTTTTTTTTTATATGGTACGTTTCCAATCTGACGCGCGCCGTCTTGTCGGCACCCCTGCCAAGGATCTTGGTCTCTCCAAACCGAGCCATGCACTCATTGCACTTACAAACGTGTGCAACCAAATTTGCGTACTTATTCTTTAAATCACTTAAATTTCGGGCATGTTCCCCAAACGTTCATTGATGCAACGGCAGTTGACAGTCAGCGCTTGTGTCTAGTGTTTCGTTTCTCATTCTGTGGTTGCATGTGTTAGCGCTGTTATTTGTTTCTAGAATTTTGGAACCACGTTCCGCAATGCCTCGTTCATGAGCGACTCGCCTCTGGTGATCACGCAGGTCGTACAGTAATGAAAATAATGTGCTGTTCGCACAAACTATGCCTTCGGATTCCAAGACCGGCGCTGTGATGATTTGGGCATGCGGCCATCAGTGCCAGCAAACAGCAATGCAAACGCCAAATGAGGAATGCTAGTAACGTAGGTCGGAAGAACAGCAGGCGGCTGGGCAGCTCTCTGACAGAAAGCAACAGAACACCGTTGCATACGGCAAAAAACCTTTCATCTCGTCCAACGGGTGTTTTAGAGGGGCCTGTGATGCGCTCTTTATTTAGTCTTTTTAAAGCCGTCTGAAATTTCCGAAAAGAGTTAAGTCTTCGTTACGTGACAAATATATCTGGAATGATTTCTGCGTATTTATGAACTGAACTAGACTGAACTCAAAGCGCTGAACTTTCAATCAATCAATCCAACAAGTTTTATTCAAACGGCTAGTAAAAAATGCATGCGAATCATCTGGGCCTTTAGCCTTCTGGGCTAGACTTGGGTCCATGCAGCAAGTGCAAAAAATAAACAACTATGGATTATGCACATAATTAACGTACAGCAGTTATGCAACAGATATATACAAAGAAAAGCGAAATACTCAAGAAACTATGCAATAGTTAGGAGGACAAAAAAAAGAATGAATGCATCCAAGAAAAACACTTGATTTATAGTCGAGTCGAATAATGCTGGCTCCGGAATTTTTTTTTTTTTTTTGCTTCGGCGATTGACAATTGACCTATTTTTAAGTTAGCAGGCAGTCGGATCCAAATTTTAGTAGTGGCATAGGCATTAGTTCTTTTACCGTACACATTATTAACAATTGGAAGATGATGTTAGTGGGATGTTATGGTTTAGTATATATATAACCACACAAACTAGTTTAAAATCCCGCATAGCAAAGTAAGGTGTAATGTCTAAGTGACGAAAGAGCGGAGCGGATCTATCTGTGTGTTTACTATGTGTTATTATACGAAGGGCTCTTTTTTGTAAAAGTGCTATTTGATTTAAGTATGTACGTGTTGTACGTAAGTCCCCAGGACTCTACACAGTAAGTCGTATTGTTTTGAAAAACGCAATAATACAATGTTTTTAATGTGCTAAAAGAGAATAAATTTCTAGCATTTATTAGGACAAAGCAAGCCCGTCTCAATATACTGCTTGCACGAATTATGTGAGGATTAAAATTGAAAGCTGAATGTAGAGTTACACCAAGATATACCTGTTCATCGACGCGTTCGAGGGGCTTTCGCCTATTCGTAACTCATTTAAGCTATTTGAATTTTTATATCGACTGGAGAGGACACTGTATTTAGTCTTTTAGGGGTGTATTGTTAATTTATTTTTTAAAACCCACTAGCCTATCAGAGAAAGATCACTATTAGCGTGCCTTTCGACCATATTAAGTTCATGACTAGAGAAGACAAGGGCTGTATCATCAGCATACATAATAGTTTGGGCATAATACAGAGCATCTGGCAGATCATTTATGTACAAAGAAAAGATTAATGGTCCCAATACCGAGCCCTGAGCCACGCCACACAGAATGGAATGAACGCTTCATACGGATTTGTCGATTTTAACACATTGCTTACAGCCGAAAAGATAGCTTTCGAAAAGCTTCATTGCTTGACCTCTGAATCCATCGCGATGTAATTTTGATAGTGGTATATCAAGGTTCACAGTGTCGAACGCTTCTTTTAATATCAATAAAAGTGCCAACTACATACTCTTTGTTATTTAATGCTTTGTTGATGAATTCACTTAAACACTGTGCAGCCGTGGAAGTAGATCTGTTTTTCCTAAAAACGTGCTGGTTGTCTACTAGAACGTTATATTTATCTAGAAAATGGGTGAAACGTTTCATCAAGAACTCCTCAAATACTGTGTTAAGGGTACTAAGTACTGATACTGGTCGGTATTTCTGGTTGTCATCCTTGCTACCGGACTTGTATATGGGAGTGACTTGTGCTATTTTAAATGCGTCTAGATATGTGGTCACGTAGAAGGATGCATTGAATAATTTTGCTAAATGCTCGCTCAGTTCCTCAATGTGCTGTTTAATGACGAGTAAGGGGATCTTATCTTTACCTGATGTTCTTCCTACAATCATTGTTTTAACAGTAGAAATGATTTCATCATGGAGTAATGTCATCAAAAACAAAAGAAATAAGTACAGGAGCGAGTTAACTTTCTTGTTTCTTTCTGTACGAATGAGCAAGAGCTGTTTTAGTTAGCTGCAAGAACTACAGCGTTGGCCACAAAATGCGGTGAAGAATATGGGGAAAAGCCACGATTATGTGGATTGGCTCGTCCAACCTCCCTTATACTGAAGGCATAGAACAAAACATCAGTACAGAGTATCAGGAAAGTGGCAACGATAAACGCTAGCCGTACCATATCAATAAATTACGCACAAAAACAAGATCAATGGCAGGCACTTGAGGTGAACTTGGTGAACAATTCATATCTTGATAATACAGGCGTATGCCATCTGCAATAGGCCGGAATTTATTGAGTGCCCGGAAACTGAAAATTCGAGGTACTGACTAGAATCATCTGCATTCCATAATTCATAAGATGTCGAGGTATAAACCAAGCTTCTGTACGCCGAGTGCGGAGAGACGAATAAGTTGTGTTTCGGAGTACTGTGCCGCCTTTGTGTATTTCGGGCTGCAAGCATTATGGAAGTTCGTGCTCATAGAGTAAATGTAATTTGATATTTCGTACGTGATATTTCGATATTTCTTCCTAAACCAGATAGAGTTTCAGGCACTGGATGCGCGTTTTTACAAAACACATCTAAAAGAAATAGGCAGCTGCAAGTGTGAGCTATTTCGTGCTCACTTCTCCTATATTCCACTACAGGGTTGCCTGTAATGTCGGAGACTAGTAAGGGCTTTGACGCAGTTCACTGCGCAGTAGAGGCTCTGAGCACTGCTGAGACAGGGGAAATGAACGAACGCGACAGAGAAAAATGGTTGATACTAGAATGGGAGCGGTTGCAATATTCGGGACTCTCAACGGAAGCCCGTGTAGCACTGCAGCGTGTATAAGACTGGCGGTAACAGTTGAGAAATAAGCGAGACTGACTAAGATTGACGATGATGCATTTATAAGTGACTGAGACTCATCAGGGTAACTCGAGTTAAGGCGCGCGCAGTGTTGCGGTGAGGTGAAGGCGCATTGTATGCTTTCTCATGCATGAAATGCTTTATGGGCGCTGGATGGAACTTACTGCCCTTTTTCCAGAACGGCGTCTTTCGAGAAAATATAGTCTTCACTGGGAAAAAGAAAACATACAGAAGTATCGCATTTGTTTCTTTGCCGGCTCGAGTGTACGGTGAAGCAGGAAATAAAACGAGAAGTTTATGATACGGGGGGCGGGGGTGATCTAATCACGCGATTCAGCAGCGAACTGACGCTGCAACTGAAAAACAAGTGCTCCACAACTGTGCGGATCTATAAAAAGAGATTTGTAACAACTGAAGCAAGCAAACGCTTTCCCTACATTTCACAAAGCAAGCCGTGTTCACCCAGGTTAACGAAGGACTTCTTAATCTTGCTGACTCCAAGAGTCAGTGTAATTAATTACGAAAGGCGTGGCCCTATTGAGAACATATATCCGCGACTGCAGGGGAGGGGATACGTTCGGCTATGTCAAAAGTAATCTTTTCGCCCTTAAAAGCGGCTATGTCGACGCTTTGCACATCGGCTTTTTTAACCAGCGTCAGCGCGTACGTATCCTACGTTCTAGAGCTCCCCCTCGTATGCTTCCTCGGCGCATACGGCGAGCAAGTCGTCATATTGACATTTGTAACGTGTCTGCGGCGCGTGTTTCACAACTGGCACGACGCCGGCTTCGTGACCTTCGCAGTCGTCTCCGTCGCTTCAAATAAGACCTCGCGGTCCGCTATAGTTTACAACCCAACGCTGGTGGGTTCTGAAAAATAAAAAAAGAAAGGAAAACGTGTGCGTGGAGAGGGGGGGGGGGCGCATTCTGCCCTCTCAAGCTCCTGTTTAAGAGTCTAAGATATTCCGGTGCCTTTTTCTCGACTCCTTTCTCTTTTTATTTCGAGTCTTCGCTAAAATTTCGCTAAAATTTTGGTTAACACTGTCTGCAAAGATTAGCCATTACGACAGCAATGCACCTGCGGGCATTGATCTTTTATGCGGCGCTATTAGAAAGATTGCATATCGGAGATCTCTCATCCTCAGTGCGACACAAATTAGGCCCACTGCTTACCTACTACTGGTTTTCCCAAAGCTGCAACTGGTGTTAAAGCTTCGATGAGGTGCCCAGCCGCATTGTTATTGTTATTCTCTGAGGCTGCCATAGTTATAAGCAAGCCTTTCAACTGAAGTGCTCAAGCAGACCCTGTAATTTACATGGATATATCCTTATACTTGTTTATACGCTGACTTTGCCTTGGCACCTGTTTTGTTCATAACGGTGACATTCCGGAAAGATTTTCTTCCTTCGAGGGACAGCTTTATAAACGTCTT